>NC_069502.1:673646634-673851207 GCF_027579735.1 Bombina bombina | reverse complement strand
CCTAAGGTAGTCACTAACAAGAATATAAATCAAGAGATTGTTGTTCCATCATTGTGCCCTAACCCTTCTTCAAAGAAGGAACGACTTTTGCACAATCTGGACGTCGTCCGTGCCCTGAAATTTTATTTGCAGGCAACTAAAGATTTTCGTCAAACTTCTTCCCTGTTTGTCGTTTATTCTGGACAGAGTAGAGGTCAAAAAGCTTCGGCTACCTCTCTCTCTTTTTGGCTTCGTAGCATAATACGTTTAGCCTATGAGACTGCTGGACAGCAGCCTCCTGAAAGGATTACAGCTCATTCTACTAGAGCTGTGGCTTCCACTTGGGCCTTTAAGAATGAGGCCTCTGTTGAACAGATTTGCAAGGCTGCAATTTGGTCTTCACTTCACACTTTTTCAAAATTTTACAAATTTGACACTTTTGCTTCTTCGGAGGCTGTTTTTTGGGAGAAAGGTTCTACAGGCAGTGGTTCCTTCCGTGTAAAGATCCTGCCTGTCCCTCCCGTCATCCGTGTACTTTTAGCTTTGGTATTGGTATCCCATAAGTAATGGATGACCCGTGGACTGACTACACTTAACAGGAGAAAATATAATTTATGCTTGCCTGATAAATTCATTTCTCCTGTAGTGTAGTCAGTCCACGGCCCGCCCTGTTTTTACGGCAGGTCTAAATTTTAATTAAACTCCAGTCACCACTGCACCCTATAGTTTCTCCTTTCTCGTATGGTTTCGGTCGAATGACTGGATATGACGTAGAGGGGAGGAGCTATATAGCAGCTCTGCTTGGGTGATCCTCTTGCACTTCCTGTTAGGGAGGAGTTATAATCCCATAAGTAATGGATGACCCGTGGACTGACTACACTACAGGAGAAACGAATTTATCAGGTAAGCATAAATTATATTTTTCACGTGCTCAGACGCGCAGTATCATTCGGATCGCATAGCAAGCAGAGGCTGGGCCTCTGGTGGGGCCTAAGTTGTCTACAACCTATCGAAAGGTCTTTCCAAGCTTATCAGGCTACAGCAAGTGCATTCCGGGGGCAGGTAGGCGCCACAGCAGAGGCGTGGTGCAGGGGCCAAATTTAGATAATAAATTCCTGTTATAATCGATATATATTGTCTTCTTACATATCTAAGCAAGTGGATGCAATACTAAGAGTATTTTGGGCACTTTTTTTCTGTTCCAAACACGTTCCAAACACGTTTTTGCAGATATCAGAAAAATAGTTGCGCTTTTAAAATTTAAAGGCGCAGTACAGTTTTTTTGGCATTAACTTTTTCGCATACAATTTGAACTCAGAGCTCAATATTTTAAGCAAAGTACGACTATTATTAATATTGCTAGTCTGTTTAACATGTCTAACACTGAGGAGGAAACTCCTTGCTCTATGTGTTTAGATGCCACTGTGGAACCCCCTCTGGTTTTTTGTCCCTCGTGTACTGAGAGGGCATTACAATGTAAAGCACAAATTTTATGTAAAGAAAATGTGTCTAAAGATGATTCTCAGTCTGAGGAGAATCAGGGTATACTGCTAACTTCTCCCCAAGCGTCACAACCTTTAACGCCCACCCAAGACACGCCTGGTTCTTCAACCGCGTCTAATTTACTCTGCAGAATATGGCTGCAGTTGTGTCAACTACCCTTACAGAGGTATTATCTAAGTTGCCAGTATTACAGGGTAAACGCAGTAGGACAGAGGTCAATGCGAATGCTGAGTCCTCTGATGCGTTGTTAGCTATTTCCGATGTACCCTCACAGGGATCTGAATTGGGGGTCAGGGAACTTCTGTCTGAGGGGGAACTTTCCGATTCTGGAAGTGCGTTACCTCAGACGGACTCGGACGTCATGTCCTTTAAATTTGAGCTTGAACACCTCCGTCTGTTACTTAGGGAGGTTTTAGCGACTCTGGATGACTGTGACCCTATTGTGGTACCACCAGAGAAATTGTGTAAGATGGACAAATACTTAAAGGTACCTGCTTACACTGACGTTTTTCCAGTTCCTAAAAGAATCTCTGAGATTATTAAGAGGGAATGGGACAGACCGGGTATCCCATTTTCACCCTCTCCTAATTTCAAGAAGATGTATCCCATATCTGACACTGTTCGGGACTCTTGGCAAACAGTCCCTAAGGTGGAAGGAGCTATATCTACCCTGGCTAAGCGTACAACTATTCCTATTGAGGGCAGCTGTGCTTTCAAAGACCCTATGGATAAGAAATTGGAGGGTCTTCTAAAGAAATTGTTTATTCATCAGGGTTTCCTCTTACAACCAACGGCCTTCATTGTACCAGTTACCACTGCGGCGGCCTTCTGGTTTGAGGCCTTAGAAGAGTCCATTAAGACTGGGACTCCTTTAGAGGATATTTTAGATAGAATTAAGGCTCTTAAGCTGGCTAATTCTTTTATTACAGATGCCTTTCAGATTGCCAAGTTGGCGGCTAAGAATGCAGGATTTGCTATTTTAGCTCATAGAGCGTTATGGTTAAAATCTTGGTCTGCTGATGTGTCATCTAAATCAAAGCTTTTGGCTATTCCTTTCAAGGGGAAAACCCTATTCGGGCCTGACTTGAAGGAGATCATTTCTGACATTACGGGAGGTAAGGGTCATCTCCTACCTCAGGATAGAACGGCTAAACTGAGGGGTAAACAAAATAATTTTCGTTCCTTTCGGAACTTTAAAGGAGTCCCCTCTTCTTCCTCTTCCTCCGCCAAGCAGGAAGGGAATTTTGCTCAGGCCAAATCCGTCTGGAGACCCCACCAGACTTGGAACAAGGGTAAACAACCCAAGAAGCCCGCTGCTGCTACCAAAACAGCATGAAGGGGCGACCTCCGATCCGGGACCGGATCTAGTAGGGGGCAGACTTTCTCTCTTTGCCCAGGCTTGGGTAAGAGATGTTCAGGACCCCTGGACACTGGAAATCGTGTCCCAAGGGTATCAACTGGAATTCAAAAATTCTCTCCCAAGGGGGAGGTTTCTTCTTTCACGATTGTCTGTAGACCAGATAAAAAGAGAGGCGTTCTTAAGTTGTGTAAAAGACCTCTCTACTATGGGAGTAATTTGTCCCGTTCCAATACTGGAGCAGGGGCAGGGGTTTTTCTCAAATCTTTTCGTGGTCCCCAAAAAAGAGGGCACGTTTAAACAAGTTTCTCAGAGTCCCATCCTTCAACTATTCGAACAATTCTGCCATTGATCCAGGAGGGTCAATATATGACTACCGTGGACTTGAAGGATGCATATCTTCATATTCCTATCCACAGGGATCATCACCAGTTCCTAATGTTTGCCTTCCTGGACAAACATTTTCAGTTTGTGGCTCTTCCCTTCGGGTTGGCCACAGCACCCAGGATCTTCACAAAGGTTCTATGGTCCCTTCTAGCAGTTCTCAGGCCGCGGGGTATTGCAGTGGACGATATTCTGATCCAGGTGTCTTCTTACCATCTGACAAAGTCTCATACAGACATGGTTCTGTCCTTTCTAAGTACTCACGGGTGGAAGGTGAATCTAGAAAAGAGTTTTTAATTCCACAGACCAAGGTTCCCTTCCTGGGAACTCTAATAGATTCCATATCCATGAAAATTTTCTTGACAGAGGTCAGAAAGTTAAAGATTCTGAATACATGCCGAGCCCTTCAGTCCAATCCTCGGCCATCAGTTGCCCAGTGCATGGAGGTAATTGGATTGATTGTGGCGGCAATGGACATCATTCCGTTTGCTCGTTTTCATCTCAGACCACAACAGCTGAGCATGCTCAGACAGTGGAATGGAGATTATGCAAATTTGTCTCCTCAGATAGATCTGGATCAGGAGACAAGAGACTCTCTTCTTTGGTGGTTGTCTCAGGATCATCTGTCCCAAGGGACGTGCTTCCGCAGACCCTCATGGCTGATAGTGACGACGGGCGCCAGCCTTCTAGGTTGGGGTGCAGTCTGGAATTCCCTGAAGGCTCAGGGTGTGTGGACTCAGTCGGAGTCAATTCTTCCAATCAATATTCTGGAATTGAGAGCAATATTCAATGCGCTTCAGGCGTGGCCTCAGTTGGCTTCGGCCAAATTAATTCGCTTTCAGTCGGACAACATCACGACTTTGGCTTACATCAATCATCAGGGAGGAACAAGGAGTTCCTTAGCAATGACAGAAGTATCCAAGATAATTTGTTGGGCGGAGGCCCACTCCTGTTATCTGTCAGCAATCTACATCCCAGGAGTGGACAACTGGGAAGCAGACTTTTTAAGCAGACAGACGTTGCATCCGGGGGAGTGGGAACTCCATCTGGAGGTCTTTGCCACTCTGATCCTCAGATGGGGAAGACCGGAGTTGGATCTGATGGCATCTCGTCAGAATGCCAAACTTCCAAGATACGGATCCAGGTCAAGGGATCTTCAGGCCGAACTGATAGATGCCTTGGAAGTGCCTTGGTCGTTCAACCTAGCTTATGTGTTTCCACCGTTTGCTCTCCTGCCCCCGGTGATTGCTCGGATCAAACAGGAGAGGACTTCAGAAATTCTAATTGCGCCTGTGTGGCCTCGCAGGACTTGGTATGCCGATCTAGTGGACATGTCCTCTCTGCCGTCGTGGAAGCTTCCATTGAGGCAGGACCTTCTCATTCAGGGACCTTTCCAACACTCGCATCTAGTTTCTCTGCAACTGACTGCCGGGAGATTGAAAGCTTGATTTTATCTAAGCGGGGGTTCTCTGATTCAGTCATTGATACTTTGATTCAGGCACATAAGCCTGTCACTAGAAAGATCTATCATAAGATATGGCGTAAATATCTTTTTTTGGTGTGAATCCAAAGGCTACTCATGGAGTAGAGTTAGGGTTCCCAGGATTTTGTCTTTTCTCCAAGAAGCATTGGAGAAAGGGTTATCAGTGAGTTCCTTAAAGGGACAAATCTCTGCTTTGTCAGTTTTGCTACACAAACGTTTGGCAGATGTTCCGGATGTTCAGTCTTTTTGTCAGGCTCTAACCAGAATTAATTTTTTTTTTTAGACCAATTGCTCCACCCTGGAGTTTAAATTTAGTTCTTAATGTTCTTCAAGGGGTTCCGTTTGAACCCATGCATTCCATAGATATTAAGTTGTTATCTTGAAAAGTTTTATTTTTGGTTGCTATTTCTTCTGCTCGTAGAGTTTCGGAGCATTCAGCGCTACAATGTGATTTGCCTTATCTTATCTTCCATTCTGATAAGGTGGTTTTAAGTACCAAACCTGGTTTCCTTCCTAAGGTTGTTTCTAATAAGAATATTAATCAGGAAATTGTGGTTCCTTCATTATGTCCTAACCCTTCTTCCAAGAAGGAGCGTATGTTACATAACTTAGACGTGGTCCGTGCCTTGAAGTTTTACTTGCAGGCGACTAAGGATTTCCGTCAATCATCTTCATTATGCATTGTTTTTTCTGGAAAGCGTAGGGGTCAGAAAGCTACGGCTACCTCTCTTTCTTTTTGGCTGAAGAGTATCATCCGTCTGGCATATGAGACTGCTGGACAGCAGCCTCCTGAAAGAGTTACGGCTCATTCTACTAGGGCTGTGGCTTCCTCATGGGCATTTAAAAACAATGCTTCTGTTGAACAGATTTGCAAGGCTGCAACTTGGTGGTCTCTTCACACTTTTTCAAAATTTGATACTTTTGCTTCTTCTGAGGCTGGTTTTGGGAGAAAGGTTCTTCAAGCAGTGGTGCCTTCCTTTTCGGTCCCTGTCTTGTCCCTCCCTTTCATCCGTGTCCTGTAGCTTTGGTATTGTATCCCACAAGTAAGGATGAAATCCGTGCACTTGTCATATCTTGTAGAAGAAAAGGAAATTTATGCTTACCTGATAAATTTTTCTTCTACGATATGACAAGTCCACAGCCCACCCTGTCATTTTTAAGACAGGTATATATTATTTTTTTGTTAAAACTTCAGTCACCTCTGCACCTTTGGCTTTTCCTTTCTCTTCCTAACTTCGGTCGAATAACTGGAGGGAAGGGAGGAGCTATATATACAGCTCTGCTGTGGTGCTCTTTGCCACTTCCTGTTAGCAGGAGGTTAATATCCCACAAGTAAGGATGAAATCCGTGGACTCGTCATATTGTAGAAGAAAGAAATTTATCAGGTAAGCATAAATTCTGTTTTTTGGAGTTTACTTTGACTTTGCATTAGTCAAGATGTCATGTTTTAAGAAGATATTTTTGTATTTGTATTATTACCATTTGCATATTTTCTATATAATTCATCTTTTACACCTTTCAGATTCTTCTGGAATTTTGCTAGTTTTACTGTAGTGATTGCAAATGCTAGCTATTTAAAAAAATATTGTTGTTTTTTTTTTGCCAAGTGCTCCATTTAGTATAGCATCTGAAGTTGTGTTGTCTTAGCCATTTCAACTTTATGTATTGTTTCAATAAGAGTACTTCCGCTCCAGATAATGTATTGAAAAGTCGACTCTTAGGGAGACAACAACCCTGTGCTATTAGAGCATTCCGAAACATGCTATAAATAAATAAACTGGTGAAAATAGATGTTTAGTGCAGAAGTCCTACCTCTGGAATAACTATTTCTTTCATGTAATTAGCAAGAGTCCATGAGCTAGTGACGTATGGGATATACATTCCTACCAGGAGGGGAAAAGTTTCCCAAACCTCAAAATGCCTATAAATACACCCCTCACCACACCCACAATTCAGTTTTACAAACTTTGCCTCCGATGGAGGTGGTGAAGTAAGTTTGTGCTAGATTCTACGTTGATATGCGCTCCGCAGCAAGTTGGAGCCCGGTTTTCCTCTCAGCGTGCAGTGAATGTCAGAGGGATGTGAGGAGAGTATTGCCTATTTGAATGCAGTGATCTCCTTCTACGGGGTCTATTTCATAGGTTCTCTGTTATCGGTCGTAGAGATTCATCTCTTACCTCCCTTTTCAGATCGACGATATACTCTTATATATACCATTACCTCTGCTGATTCTCGTTTCAGTACTGGTTTGGCTTTCTACAAACATGTAGATGAGTGTCCTGGGGTAAGTAAATCTTATTTTCTGTGACACTCTAAGCTATGGTTGGGCACTTTGTTTATAAAGTTCTAAATATATGTATTCAAACATTTATTTGCCTTGACTCAGAATGTTCAACTTTCCTTATTTTTCAGACAGTCAGTTTCATATTTGGGATTATGCATTTGAATTATTCATTTTTTCTTACCTTCAAAAATTTGACTCTTTTTTTTTCCCTGTGGGCTGTTAGGCTCGCGGGGGCTGAAAATGCTTCATTTTATTGCGTCATTCTTGGCGCGGACTTTTTTGGCGCAAAAATTATTTTCCGTTTCCGGCGTCATACGTGTCGCCGGAAGTTGCGTCATTTTTTGACGTTATTTTGCGCCAAAAATGTCGGCGTTCCGGATGTGGCGTCATTTTTGGCGCCAAAAGCATTTAGGCGCCAAATAATGTGGGCGTCTTATTTGGCGCTAAAAAATATGGGCGTCGCTTTTGTCTCCACATTATTTAAGTCTCATTTTTCATTGCTTCTGGTTGCTAGAAGCTTGTTCTTTGGCATTTTTTCCCATTCCTGAAACTGTCATTTAAGGAATTTGATCAATTTTGCTTTATATGTTGTTTTTTCTCTTACATATTGCAAGATGTCTCACGTTGCATCTGAGTCAGAAGATACTACAGGAATATCGCTGTCTAGTGCTGGATCTACCAAAGCTAAGTGTATCTGCTGTAAACTTTTGGTAGCTATTCCTCCGGCTGTTGTTTGTATTAATTGTCATGACAAACTTGTTAATGCAGATAATATTTCCTTTAGTAAAGTACCATTGTCAGTTGCAGTTCCTTCAACATCTAAGGTGCAGAATGTTCCTGATAACATAAGAGATTTTGTTTCTGAATCCATCAAGAAGGCTATGTCTGTTATTTCTCCTTCTAGTAAACGTATAAAATCTTTTAAAACTTCTCTCCCTACAGATGAATTTTTAAATGAACATCATCATTCTGATTCTGATGACTCTTCTGGTTCAGAGGATTCTGTTTCAGAGATTGATGCTGATAAATCTTCATATTTATTTAAAATGGAATTTATTCGTTCTTTACTTAAAGAAGTATTAATTGCTTTAGAAATAGAGGATTCTGGTCCTCTTGATACTAATTCTAAACGTTTAGATAAGGTATTTAAATCTCCTGTGGTTATTCCAGAAGTTTTTCCTGTTCCTAATGCTATTTCTGCAGTAATTTCCAAAGAATGGGATAAATTGGGTAATTCATTTACTCCTTCTAAACGTTTTAAGCAATTATATCCTGTACCGTCTGACAGGTTAGAATTTTGGGACAAAATCCCTAAAGTTGATGGGGCTATTTCTACCCTTGCTAAACGTACTACCATTCCTACGTCAGATGGTACTTCGTTTAAAGATCCTTTAGATAGGAAAATTGAATCCTTTCTAAGAAAAGCTTATCTGTGTTCAGGTAATCTTCTTAGACCTGCTATATCATTGGCTGATGTTGCTGCAGCTTCAACTTTTTGGTTGGAAACTTTAGCGCAACAAGTAACAAATCATGATTCTCATGATATTATTATTCTTCTTCAGCATGCTAATAATTTTATCTGTGATGCCATTTTTGATATTATCAGAGTTGATGTCAGGTTTATGTCTCTAGCTATTTTAGCTAGAAGAGCTTTATGGCTTAAGACTTGGAATGCTGATATGGCTTCTAAATCAACTCTACTTTCCATTTCTTTCCAGGGTAACAAATTATTTGGTTCTCAGTTGGATTCTATTTTCTCAACTGTTACTGGTGGGAAAGGAACGTTTTTACCACAGGATAAAAAATCTAAAGGTAAAAACAGGGCTAATAATCGTTTTCGTTCCTTTCGTTTCAACAAAGAACAAAAGCCTGATCCTTCATCCTCAGGAGCAGTTTCAGTTTGGAAACCTTCTCCAGTCTGGAATAAATCCAAGCCTGCTAGAAAGGCAAAGCCTGCTTCTAAGTCCACATGAAGGTGCGGCCCTCATTCCAGCTCAGCTGGTAGGGGGCAGGTTACGTTTTTTCAAAGAAATTTGGATCAATTCTGTTCACAATCTTTGGATTCAGAACATTGTTTCAGAAGGGTACAGAATTGGTTTCAAGATGAGACCTCCTGCAAAGAGATTTTTTCTTTCCCGTGTCCCAGTAAATCCAGTGAAAGCTCAAGCATTTCTGAATTGTGTTTCAGATCTAGAGTTGGCTGGAGTAATTATGCCAGTTCCAGTTCCGGAACAGGGGATGGGGTTTTATTCAAATCTCTTCATTGTACCAAAGAAGGAGAATTCCTTCAGACCAGTTCTGGATCTAAAAATATTGAATCGTTATGTAAGGATACCAACGTTCAAGATGGTAACTGTAAGGACTATCTTGCCTTTTGTTCAGCAAGGGAATTATATGTCCACAATAGATTTACAGGATGCATATCTGCATATTCCGATTCATCCAGATCATTATCAGTTCCTGAGATTCTCTTTTCTGGACAAGCATTACCAGTTTGTGGCTCTACCGTTTGGCCTAGCTACAGCTCCAAGAATTTTTACAAAGGTTCTCGGTGCCCTTCTGTCTGTAATCAGAGAACAGGGTATTGTGGTATTTCCTTATTTGGACGATATCTTGGTACTTGCTCAGTCTTTACATTTAGCAGAATCTCATACGAATCGACTTGTGTTGTTTCTTCAAGATCATGGTTGGAGGATCAATTTACCAAAAAGTTCTTTGATTCCTCAGACAAGGGTAACCTTTCTGGGTTTCCAGATAGATTCAGTGTCCATGACTCTGTCTTTAACAGACAAGAGACGTCTAAAATTGATTGCAGCTTGTCGAAACCTTCAGTCACAATCATTCCCTTCGGTAGCCTTATGCATGGAAATTCTAGGTCTTATGACTGCTGCATCGGACGCTATCCCCTTTGCTCGTTTTCACATGCGACCTCTTCAGCTCTGTATGCTGAATCAATGGTGCAAGGATTACACAAAGATATCTCAATTAATATCTTTAAAACCGATTGTTCTACACTCTCTAACGTGGTGGACAGATCACCATCGTTTAATTCAGGGGGCTTCTTTTGTGCTTCCGACCTGGACTGTAATTTCAACAGATGCAAGTCTCACAGGTTGGGGAGCTGTGTGGGGATCTCTGACGGCACAAGGAGTTTGGGAATCTCAGGAGGTGAGATTACCGATCAATATTTTGGAACAATTTTCAGAGCTCTTCAGTTTTGGCCTCTTCTGAAGAAAGAATCGTTCATTTGTTGTCAGACAGACAATGTCACAACTGTGGCATACATCAATCATCAAGGAGGGACTCACAGTCCTCTGGCTATGAAAGAAGTATCTCGAATTTTGGTTTGGGCGGAATCCAGCTCCTGTCTAATCTCTGCGGTTCATATCCCAGGTATAGACAATTGGGAAGCGGATTATCTCAGTCGCCAAACGTTGCATCCGGGCGAATGGTCTCTTCACCCAGAGGTATTTCTTCAGATTGTTCAAATGTGGGAACTTCCAGAAATAGATCTGATGGCGTCTCATCTAAACAAGAAACTTCCCAGGTATCTGTCCAGATCCCGGGATCCTCAGGCGGAGGCAGTGGATGCATTATCACTTCCTTGGAAGTATCATCCTGCCTATATCTTTCCGCCTCTAGTTCTTCTTCCAAGAGTAATCTCCAAGATTCTGAAGGAATGCTCGTTTGTTCTGCTGGTAGCTCCGGCATGGCTTCACAGGTTTTGGTATGCGGATCTTGTCCGGATGACCTGTTGCCAACCGTGGACTCTTCCGTTAAGACCAGACCTTCTGTCTCAAAGTCCTTTTTTCCATCAGGATCTGAAATCCTTAAATTTAAAGGTATGGAGATTGAACGCTTGATTCTTGGTCAAAGAGGTTTCTCTGACTCTGTGATTAATACTATGTTACAGGCTCGTAAATCTGTATCTAGAGAGATATATTATAGAGTCTGGAAGACTTATATTTCTTGGTGTCTTTCTCATCATTTTTCTTGGCATTCTTTTAGAATACCGAGAATATTTCAGTTTCTTCAGGATGGTTTAGATAAGGGTTTGTCCGCAAGTTCCTTGAAAGGACAAATCTCTGCTCTTTCTGTTCTTTTTCACAGAAAGATTGCTATTCTTCCTGATATTCATTGTTTTGTACAAGCTTTGGTTCGTATAAAACCTGTCATTAAGTCAATTTCTCCTCCTTGGAGTTTGAATTTGGTTCTGTGGGCTCTTCAAGCTCCTCCATTTGAACCTATGCATTCATTGGACATTAAATTACTTTCTTGGAAAGTTTTGTTCCTTTTGGCCATCTCTTCTGCCAGAAGAGTTTCTGAATTATCTGCTCTTTCTTGTGAGTCTCCTTTTCTGATTTTTCATCAGGATAAGGCGGTGTTGCGAACTTCTTTTGAATTTTTACCTAAAGTTGTGAATTCCAACAACATTAGTAGAGAAATTGTGGTTCCTTCATTATGTCCTAATCCTAAGAATTCTAAGGAGAAATCGTTGCATTCTTTGGATGTTGTTAGAGCTTTGAAATATTATGTTGAAGCTACTAAATCTTTCCGAAAGACTTCTAGTCTATTTGTTATCTTTTCCGGTTCTAGAAAAGGCCAGAAAGCTTCTGCCATTTCTTTGGCATCTTGGTTGAAATCTTTAATTCATCTTGCCTATGTTGAGTCGGGTAAAACTCCGCCTCAAAGGATTACAGCTTATTCTACTAGGTCAGTTTCTACTTCCTGGGCGTTTAGGAATGAAGCTTCGGTTGATCAGATTTGCAAAGCAGCAACTTGGTCCTCTTTGCATACTTTTACTAAATTCTACCATTTTGATGTATTTTCTTCTTCTGAAGCAGTTTTTGGTAGAAAAGTACTTCAGGCAGCGGTTTCAGTTTGAATCTTCTGCTTATGTTTTTCATTAAACTTTATTTTGGGTGTGGATTATTTTCAGCAGGAATTGGCTGTCTTTATTTTATCCCTCCCTCTCTAGTGACTCTTGTGTGGAAAGATCCACATCTTGGGTAATCATTATCCCATACGTCACTAGCTCATGGACTCTTGCTAATTACATGAAAGAAAACATAATTTATGTAAGAACTTACCTGATAAATTCATTTCTTTCATATTAGCAAGAGTCCATGAGGCCCGCCCTTTTTTTGTGGTGGTTATGATTTTGTATAAAGCACAATTATTCCAATTCCTTATTTTATATGCTTTCGCACTTTTTTATCACCCCACTTCTTGGCTATTCGTTAAACTGAATTGTGGGTGTGGTGAGGGGTGTATTTATAGGCATTTTGAGGTTTGGGAAACTTTGCCCCTCCTGGTAGGAATGTATATCCCATACGTCACTAGCTCATGGACTCTTGCTAATATGAAAGAAATGAATTTATCAGGTAAGTTCTTACATAAATTATGTTTTCATAAGGGGTGAAAGTCCACAAGCCATCATATGTGGGATTAAACTCCAGTCCACTGAGGCATGGAAAAGTACCCAACATACCAAGAGCGTTTAATCCCTGCCACTAACCTGTTCACCTCAGTCTTATTTTTATTTTTTGCCTTCCCAGGAGAAGATGAATACTTAAAGTGCTTGAGATTCTGTATTGACAGGTGTTCTCAGACTGATGTGAGACCCATTCTCCTCAGAAAGCCGGGAACAGCACATATATAGGGGGTGTACAGGAGTAGGTTGGCAATGTGAATAATTCTCTTGCATGAGTTTCACTTGTTTGCAACAGGCATTGCTGAAACTTGTCAGTCAGCCTCCTCCTGTTGGTTCTTTGATAAAGCCCAGAGGGGCGAAACGCATCAGGGGCTGTTGGGAGCATATGGGGGCTCCTTTTTAACAATGAGGAATAGTATTTATAGCAGATAATAATAAATTGCGATCCATGCACTAAATGCTTGTGTGCTAACCGTTGATAACGGCTCATTATAGTCACCACTAACAGCTTTAAAATATTATAAGCTGATGTGATGTTAATTCTAACTTGATATATATGGAAAAGGTAAAATACAACTATTAAAGTTTGTATGCATGGCTTAATACATATAGGGTGGAATACTGATTCTTTGAAAACGCCAAATTAATGGATATCATAGCATTAACCACTTTAATAGCGTTAATTTTGTAATTATTTGAGTCAATATGTTTGGCATCCTTACTAGATTAATGTGGTATTTGAATCCAGTACCGGAACCAATCATATAGAAGGGAAATTAGTGATCCTCAGTGCTGGCTGGCTGGCGTATTATCTACTTACCTTTAATCCATTGGGACAATTGGACAACTGTACTTATTTAAAGAGGAAGTGGGTGCTTATACAAACTGGATAGACAATACCCTAAACCCATCTGTGGACAAAATCCTAACTGTTAACTCTTTATAAAGGTAATCCTTAGTAGAATTTAATATAGATGAGGAACCTAGCTACGCATGTAAATTAAACTTTGTATCAACAACTGACTAGGCAGTTTGTCAAACAAAAACACAAAAGCTGGGCACGGAGGTAAACTAATCCAAAACTTTATTAAAGGGATACTAAAACCCCAAAATTTTATTTCATTAATCAGATAGAGCATGCAATTTTAAGCAACGTTCTAATTCACTCCTATTATCAATTTTTCTTTGTTCTCTTGCTATCTTTATTTGAAAAAGAAGGCATCTAAGCTAAGGAGCCAGCATATTTTTTGTTCAGAACCCTGGGGGAGGAGGGACATATTAGTCTTTCTCCTGACTCTACCATATATTTTTTAACTGGCATTGGTAGCTCTGCTATACTCTTTATATGTACTAGTTATTTACTGTTAATATTAATCTGAAGTTGGCTAACAAATGGTGTCGCCGTAGCAATAGCCTTACTTAATAATTGGGGTTACGAATTGCTTTACTTATGCATACTGACACTATGTTTTGAGCCGAAATAAGAGACGCAGTAGCCAGTAAAACTTTTGATGGAAATATACGTTGCTACTTCACACTGGCTAAATATATAAACAGGCTAATAGATATCTGCCAGTATGGACTGCCTGCCCTTCTGGGTATTATTTTTCAGTACTCAATTGACTTGCTATCATAAAATCGCTAACTGCTTCTCCGGCTGTTTAAACTACTCAAGCTAATGGTGCGCTGCAACACCTGATATTTCTATTTATTAAATACGGACTTGGCAAAGCCTCAAATTTCTTATTAACATCCCTATACCAAGGGGGAATAATAAAACTATTGTCACACGATGTATATGACATCATGTCACACATGAACATGTGTTGCTAACAATTAGGCGCATCTATCAGGTGCAGATTTAACACTCATAGTGATTTTACCTGAGTAACTGACCACCTTAACCCCAGCACCCTGGAGTACAGTTATAGTAATTTAAATCGTATAGCACCAGCAGTCTCATCCCATTATGGGTATACATTGTCTTTGAATTGGGTGTTCTATCTACCTCATTTTTGTCCTACCCAATTCTGAGACTGGGGTATCTGAATTTAACTGCACTGGGCACACTAACTACATGGTTGGGAAATATTTGCTTCCATATATATCCTCCACAATATAGCCTATTCAGGCATTATTTTGTGATACTTTATAGTGTTCACTCCCAACGGTGGAATACTATTAGTTAGTGTTACACCCAGTAGCAGATGTGGATCATTTGGTACTCTTAGACAGTCCTATTAGTAGTGTAGGTGTCAGTACTAGTTTTTATACTTGTTCATTACGTGACCCACGTTTACCCCCCACTTGGCTACAGTAAATACAATTTTTAAGTATTGGAGAGCATGCCTTTGTGTTTTTATGTTACTATTTCTTTTTATCTTGTAGAATCAATAAAAGTTAAGTTTTAACCCCTTTACTCCGGATGTTCATAAAATCATAATTTCCCCACAGATGATATTGTACCCATTACTGTTAATGTTGTTGAGTGCTACATATGTACACACTTCCCAGTAGCACACTGGTTTCTTAAATACCCTAAACCCATCTGTGGACAAAATCCTAACAAAGTTAACCCTTATAAAGGTAATCCTTAATAGAATTTAATATAGATGGGGAACCTAGCTACTCATGTAAATTAAACTTTGTATTAACAACTGACTAGGCAGTTTGCCAAACAAAAACACAAAAGCTGGGCACGGAGGTAAACAAATCCAAAACTTTAGGGATACTAAAAACCCAAAACATTTCTTTCATTATTCAGATAGAGCATGTAATTTTAAGCAACATTCTAATTCACTCCTATTATCAATTTTTCTTGGTTCTCTTGCTATATTTATTTGAAAAAGGCATCTAAGCTAAGGAGCCAGCATATTTTTTGTTCAGAACCCTGGACAGCATTTATCCACCAATCAGTAAGGACAACCCAGGTTGTGAACCAAAAATGGGCCGGCTTCTAAACTTACATTTTGCTTTTTAAATAAAGATAGCAAGAGAATGAAGAAAAATTTAAAAATTAGTAAATTAGCAAGTTGCTTAAAATTGCATGCTCTATCTGAATCATGAAAGATAAAAGTTGGGTTCAGTGTCCCTTTAAGCAGTCCCCAAACATGGGTAATATCAAGGAGGAAAGACCATAACAGTCTTATGTGTTTCGGCTGTATATCGCCTTATTCATAGACTGTCTTTCCCCTTACATTTGCAAACCTTTATACACATCACTGCAATCCGATAGGTCAAGATGTTGAACTAAAATTTAAAGTTATATACACACACTTCAGAATCTAAATGAATTCTATTAAAATACTACACACATTCTATAGCATTACTATCGATATTTACATTATATCATACAATTTTCTATGGGGAGAATACATTTCCATATTTAACTCATTTCATATAAAATTTCCTCAGTAAGAAAAATCTTATCCAAATTCTAAGCATAGAGTAAACATGATAGTACGTATACAGTTAGGGTAAAACACAAAAAGCAGTATATTACATTTCATATCACTAAGTCTGAAGATTCCCAAGACATATATGCATATATTTTATTATTGTTATTGTAGTTTGCCAAACAAGGCACATTATACAACTGCAAGCATATCAATCTCACACGTGTATAATCACAACCTACATTTTATTCTGCGTTTGTATACAAATCTGGAATTTTTATTACATAAGGCTCCATTATTCAGGATTATTGATACCTCTAATACTGGATATTATGTTTTTTAGGTTCATATAAATGGATGTATTGATCATATAAAATGTGTATTTATTACCACAATATCAAAAGTGCCATAATAAATCGATTTGGGTTACTATATAATGGTACTCAGAGCCTGAAGATCTCAATAGCAACCTAGAGGTCTTATAATATTGAGAGACTCTAGGAGTGATCCACATTCTAACATATATTAATATTCCATATCCTCTAGCGAGTAATTTAGTTGCATCATATTTTATTATAAATGATTGGTGCTGTACTTTTTGCTGTAATTAAATTCTTGTGGATTATACAGACTAACAATAGTTAACCTAGGCCTTACTTAAAGGGACAGTCAACACCAGATTTTTTGTTGTTTAAAAAGATAGATAATCCCTTTATTACCTATTCCCCAGTTTTGCATAACTAACACAGTTATATTAATATACTTTTTACCTCTGTGATTAACTTGTATCTAATCATCTTCTGACAGCCCCCTGATCACATGACCTTTTATTTTATTATCTATTGAATTTCATTTTAGCCAATTAGTGCAGTGTCTGCCACAAGTCACAATGTTATCTATATGGCTTACATGAACTAGCTCTCCCCTGTTGTGAAAAGCAAATAAAAAAGGCAAGAGAGGTGGTCTTCAAGGGCTTAGAAATTATCATGAGCCTTCCTAGGTTTAGCTTTCAACTAAGAATACCAAGAGAACAAAGCAATATTGGAGATAAAAGTAAATTTGAAAGTTGTTAAAAATTACATGCCCTATTTGAAACATTAAAGTTTTTTTTGGACTTGACTGTCCCTTTAATATTGTTTGGAACCACAAGACCATATTGATATGCATACTATTTCCTCCAATTTTAACTTTGTATTTTCTAATTTTAATTAACTAATAAAAGTTATGTTTTATTTATTCTAGTTAATTTCTGCCTTTTTCTAGTCTGAGTGCTACAATTGCATTCTTTGTTGGAATTCTCTCTCTTTTTCCAGACTCAAATAGGTTTTTGAGTTATTTATTATCACTGTTAATACTACCACTCTTAATACCAGTGACATCACATTGTGATTCCACACCATCTGACAAAGTGTCCTCATGTAATCGTGTATACTGTTATTATTTTTCTTTATTTACAAATATCGTATTACCATCATTAGTGAGAACAGGGATCTACTCCTAGGATAAGCGCTGTTTCTCTCTCCTTTTACTATTTTTTGTTTGTCAGGATTGTTCTACTCTCATTGGGAGCGGACAATCCCTACACACACCCTGAATTACAGCTGCATTTCCAGGTTCCCCAACTCACATTTTAGTTAAACAGAAAAACTCAGCGCTAACTTCTATTGTGTAGGGTATTCTCCCTCACAATTCAACTCCCTATATATATATATATATATATATATATATATATATATATATATATATATATATATATATATATATATATATATATATATATATATATATATACACAATAACCTAAAAGGCTTATAGAGTGCCAAATAATAAAAAAATATATAGTACTTGCCATTAGGCACCCTGCTACTGGAGGAAACCAGTAGGAAGCCAAAACAAGTGCTGAAACTTAACAGCAGAGGATCTGAAAAAGGAGTATATTGATGAACCAACAAGAAGAAGCAAAGGACAAGTCCCTGCGACACCTGTGAAAAGGCTTGTGACTAAATCCCAATAGGTGAAAAATTTGCCACTGCCTATACTCTAAATACAAATAATTGTGTGTTGAACTTTTAATCAAATAAATCCGGTGTTGAAATTACCCAAATGACAGATACTGCGTTCATTTTCAGCATTTGTGTCACTAATGACAAATAATTAATAAATATACATTCCTATGATGTTTTGATTCAATGTATTTTTTTTCAACCAATTCATATTTTTATGTCGGTTTACACACACAGTTCATATAATTATCCATTAGTTATATTGTCTCATTAGGATTTTCACATTATATTGATACATCAATGTGGTTTTATGACGTGTCTGGTCACATGATACGATCACTGTGATGTATTTCCTCATACAATATTTTTTTCACTAGGATTTTCACATCACTTTGATACAGCTTAGATTTCCCATGTGGTTTTGTGATGTGTTTGGTCACATGATATGATCACTGCGATATGCTTGATCATATGACATACCGATCGGCATCTTGATGTTTTCAGCTCTGCTTCTTCTGATATTTTCGGCTCACCCATTTTTGGTTCAGCACCTGGGTAGTGCTTGCTGATTGGTGGCTACATTTAGCCACCAATCAGCAAGCGCTACCCAGGTGCTAAGCCTAATGTGGTCTGGCTCTCAAGCTTACATTCCTGCTTTTCAAATAAATATACAGAGAGAGCCAAGAAAATTTAGGAGTAAATTAGAAAGCTGCTTAAAATTGCATGCTCTATCTGAATCATGAAAGAAAACAATTGGGTTCAGTATCCCTTTAAGTTTGTCCAACTTCCTCAGGAATTCATTTTTACATTTTACAACATTAGTAACTTTTACAGCAAAACAATATTGGTAACTTTTATAAAAAAACAATGATAAAACGTGTTACAAATGTATACCTAAGGTCAATGAGGCCTCTTCCAGTTCTTTCCACCTAGGTTTATTAGATCTAATTTCCGAGAGTTGGTTGGCACGGTAACTTCATAATAATTTTTAGTGTTAGGAAAGCAATGCCTTAGAAAATTAAAAAGTCCAATTTTCTTAAATATTTGTGCTCACAGGACCTATCTCTCTGACAGGAAGCTAGCTGAACAGATATGGTGTGCCAATAACAAGAAGCATATATAAATATATGCAGCCACCATTTACTAGCTAGCTCCCAGTAGTACATTGCTGCTCCTGAGCCTACCTAAGTATGCCTTTTCAACAAAGGAGTCCAAGAGAACAATGTTAATTTGATAATAGAAGTACATCACAAAATTCTTTAAAATTGCCTGCTCTATCTGAATCATAAAAGTTCAATTTTGACTTTACTCTCCCTTTAAAGTCTATAATGCATTGCAAAGAAAAAAAATTCTCAACTTTGATAAAGAAGTTTCTATTACATATCCATATCAAACAAGTGACGTCAAATAAACTTCAGGCGTGTGCAATGATCCTGCATTCAGAGCTTATTGTAGGATTATGACAACCTATCCTAAAAGCATTATCAGAAGTATTAACATAAGTGATGATTTAATATTTCTAGTGTTATATAATCTGTGATCATACTGAAATATCTTGAAGACAAAAGAGATGCTCTCTGGCTAAATAAAATTGATGTAGCACAATATATTTGATTATGCTTGTAAAAAGATGCAAGAATGTACATATAATTAGATTTTCCCTTAGGATGTACTTTTCTAAAGTAATAATTCTCAGAAATTACCAACAAAACATAGCATTCTGAGCATGTGAAACATAAGGGAGAATAATGGATGTGATGTGCAGAGACTTACAAGCTATAGTTGAATTGTATTCATTTACATTTTTAATCAGGCAATTAATTGGGAAAGCAGCATGCATTTAATCTGTAATATAAATCCCTCTATATTAAAATATCATACCTTGCTGTTCTGTAATTTGGCATCTAAGTGGAATGATAGAACATTATCATGTTACAAGTGGTTGTTACCAGCTAAAACACTGCCAAGCAAATAAAATGGATAGCACGCTATAACATTAGCCTATTCTGCTCAGTCTTCCCTCTGACAAACTGACATTAGTCTCTGCTAGCAGCAATAACAATCAGAGATATTCATAGTTATGTGGAAAACATTGATTAAAATGGCAAATATAGTAAAATAAAATGTCATACATGTAGCCTGGGTGAGAGGAGCAGTTGTATTATATTAGTATGATATTGCCAGCCACTTCAATAACAAAATTGACTCCATCAGAAATGAAATCAGCTCTCAACATAATTCCATTCTCTCCCCCCCTCAAATGCTCTCACTCAACCACAACCCACATAACCTGAAACTTTGCTCATTCTCCCCTGTTACTGAGGAAGACGTTTCGGCACTTATACTGCGCTCTCACCTAACTACCTGTCCCCTTGACCGTATCCCCTCACAGCTACTCCCCTTCCTCTCTGCTACCCTTATCCCTATACTTACACACATTTTTAACCTCTCCCTCAGCACTGGTATATTTCCCTCATCGCTGAAACATGCACTGGTCACACCTATCCTCAAAAAACCTTCCCTAGATCCTACCTCCCCATCCAACTACTGCCCTATTTCCCTCCTCCCTCTTGCCTCAAAGCTTCTCGAAAAACTAGTATATGCACGCCTATCCCATTTCCTTACGTTAAACTCCCTTCTTGACCCACTGCAATCTGGATTTCGCCCCCATCACCCCACAGAGACAGTTATTTTTAAGGTTACCAACGACCTACTTACAGCAAAATCAAAAGGCCACTTCTCTCTGCTTATCCTCCTTGATCTGTCCGCAGCCTTTGATACTGTTGACCACCCTCTTTTGCTCCAAACCCTCCAATCCTTCGGCATCTGTGACACAGCCCTTTGGTGGCTCTCTTCCTACCTGTCAAACCGTACCTTTAGTGTAGCCTTCTCTGGGGCCTCCTCTGCCCCGTCACCACTTTCTGTCGGAGTACCGCAAGGCTCTGTCCTCGGTCCCCTTCTCTTCTCAATCTACACGTCATCACTAGGTTCCCTAATAAAGTCCCACAGATTCCTTTCCAATATCATTTGTATGCCGACGACACCTAAATCTACTTCTCTGCACCAGACCTATCTCCTTCCTTGCTAACCCGTGTCACTAACTGTCTTTCTCACATCTCTTTCTGGATGTCCTCTCACTACCTTATGCTAAATCTCTCTTCTAAACTGAGCCCCTCATTTTCCCCCCTTCTTCAAAAATCTCCACCCCCAATCTCTCTATAACTGTCGACAACTCCATCATTACCCCTACCACGCATGCCTGATGTCTCGGGGTCACATTTGACTCAGATCTTTCTTTCACTCCTCACATTCAGTCCTTGGCTAAAGCCTGCTGCTTTAACCTTAAAAATATCTCTAAAATTAGACACTTCCTTACACAAGACACAACTAAGATTCGCTCCTTTACAATCCATAATGAATGCCTCTGCTAGACTCATCTTCCTTACTCGTCACTCTTCATCTGCTGCTCCTCTGCCAAACCCTTCACTGGCTTCTTCTTGCCTCTAGGATCAAACACAAAATTCTCACTCTGACATACAAAGCCCTCAACTGCACTGCTCCCCCCTATATCTCACACCTAGTCTCCAGATACTCTCCCTCCCGTCCCCTTCGCTCTGCTCATGACCTCCTCCTCTCCTCCTCTCTGGTTACCTCATCGCACTCCCATTTACAGGACTTCTCCAGACTGGCTCCCATCTTGTGGAACTCTCTGCCTCGCCCCACAAGACTCTCCCCTAGTTTTGAAAGCTTCAAGCGCTCCCTAAAGACTCTACTGTTCAGGGATGCATACAACCTACGCTAACCTTACTTTATACCAGTTCCACTCCTCTATTGCTATCCCCTGACCCCCCTTAGTATGTAAGCCTAAGAGTCCAGCTGTTTTTAGATCACCTTCTTAAGAGCTGACTACAACAGTGCAACTCTTGGCAGGGCCCTCTTCCCGTTTGATCCCTATAATTGTTTTGTTGTACTCCCCCTTTGTTTATAGCGCTACGGAATCTGTTGGCGCTCTACAAATAACCGATAATAATAATAATAATAATAATAATAATAATGATATGACAGAACTGTTTAATATATTAAAGAATTTAAAGGGATGGGAAACCCAACTTTCTTTCATGTAATTAGCAAGAGTCCATGAGCTAGTGACATATGGGATATACATTCCTACCAGGAGGGGCAAAGTTTCCCAAACCTTAAAATGCCTAAAAATACACCCCTCACCACACCCACAAATCAGTTTTACAAACTTTGCCTCCTATGGAGGTGGTGAAGTAAGTTTGTGCTAGATTCTACGTTGATATGCGCTCCGCAGCAGGTTGGAGCCCGGTTTTCCTCTCAGCGTGCAGTGAATGTCAGAGGGATGTGAGGAGAGTATTGCCTATTTTAATGCAATGATCTCCTTCTACGGGGTCTATTTCATAGGTTCTCTGTTATCGGTCGTAGAGATTCATCTCTTACCTCCCTTTTCAGATCGACGATATACTCTTATATATACCATTACCTCTGCTGATTTTCGTTTCAGTACTGGTTTGGCTTTCTACAAACATGTAGATGAGTGTCCTGGGGTAAGTAAATCTTATTTTCTGTGACACTCTAAGCTATGGTTGGGCACTTTTTTATAAAGTTCTAAATATATGTGTTCAAACATTTATTTGCCTTGACTCAGGATGTTCAACATTCCTTATTTTCAGACAGTCAGTTTCATATTTGGGATAATGCATTTGAATCAATCATCACCTTAAAAAATTTGACTTTTTTCCTGTGGGCTGTTAGGCTCACGGGGGCTGAAAATGCTTCATTTTATTACGTCATTCTTGGCGCGGTCTTTTTTGGCGCAAAAAAAATCTTTTCTGTTTCCGGCGTCATACGTGTCGCCGGAAGTTACGTCATTTTTTGACGTTCTTTTGCGCCAAAAATGTCGGCGTTCCGGATGTGGCGTCATTCTTTGGCGCCAAAAGCATTTAGTCGCCAAATAATGTGGGCGTCTTATTTTGGCGCTAAAAAATATGGGCATCGCTTTTGTCTCCACATTATTTAAGTCTCATTTTTCATTGCTTCTGGTTGCTAGAAGCTTGTTCCTTGGCATTTTTTCCCATTCCTGAAACTGTCATTTAAGGAATTTGATCAATTTTGCTTTATATGTTGTTTTTTCTCTTACATATTGCAAGATGTCTCACGTTGCATCAGAGTCAGAAGATACTTCAGGAAAATCGCTGTCTGGTGCTGGAACTACCAAAGCTAAGTGTATCTGCTGTAAACTTTGGGTAGTTGTTCCTCCAGCTGTTGTTTGTACTAATTGTCATGACAAACTCGTTAATGCAGATAATATTTCCTTTAGTAATATACCATTACCTGTTGCAGTTCCATCAACATCTAATGTTCAGAGTGTTCCTGATAACATAAGAGATTTTGTTTCTGAATCCATCAAGAAGGATATGTCTGTTATTCCTCCTTCTAGTAAACATAAAAAATCTTTTAAAACTTCTCTGTATACGGATGAATTTTTAAATGAACATCATCATTCTGATTCTAATAACTCTTCTAGTTCAGAGGATTCTGTCTCAGAGGTTGATGCTGATAAATCTTCATATTTATTTAAAATGGAATTTATTCGTTCTTTACTTAAAGAAGTACTAATTGCTTTAGAAATTGAGGATTCTGGTCCTCTTGATACTAAATCTAAACGTTTAGATAAGGTCTTTAAATCTCCTGTGGTTATTCCAGAAGTTTTTCCTGTTCCTGGTGCTATTTCTGAAGTAATTTCCAGAGAATGGAATAATTTGGGTAATTCATTTACTCCTTCTAAACGTTTTAAGCAATTATATCCTGTGCCGTCTGATAGATTGGAATTTTGGGACAAAATCCCTAAAGTTGATGGGGCTATTTCTACCCTTGCTAAACGTACTACTATTCCTACGTCAGATGGTACTTCGTTTAAGGATCCTTTAGATAGGAAAATTGAATCCTTTCTAAGAAAAGCTTATCTGTGTTCAGGTAATCTTCTTAGACCTGCTATATCATTGGCTGATGTTGCTGCAGCTTCAACTTTTTGGTTGGAAACTTTAGCGCAACAAGTAACAGATCATGATTCTCATAATATTATTATTCTTCTGCAACATGCTAATAATTTTATATGTGATGCCATTTTTGATATTATCAGAGTTGATGTCAGGTTTATGTCTCTAGCTATTTTAGCTAGAAGAGCTTTATGGCTTAAAACTTGGAATGCTGACATGTCTTCTAAATCGACTCTACTTTCCATTTCTTTCCAGGGTAACAAATTATTTGGTTCTCAGTTGGATTCTATTATCTCAACTGTTACTGGTGGGAAAGGAACTTTTTTACCACAGGATAAAAGATCTAAGGGTAAAAACAGGGCTAATAATCGTTTTCGTTCCTTTCGTTTCAACAAAGAACAAAAGCCTGATCCTTCTTCCTCAGGAGCAGTTTCAGTTTGGAAACCATCTCCAGTCTGGAATAAATCCAAGCCTTCTAGAAAAGCAAAGCCAGCTTCTAAGTCCACATGAAGGTGCGGCCCTCATTCCAGCCCAGCTGGTAGGGGGCAGGTTACGTTTTTTCAAAGAAATTTGGATCAATTCTGTTCACAATCTTTGGATTCAGAACATCGTTTCAGAAGGGTACAGAATTTGTTTCAAGATAAGACCTCCTGCAAAGAGATTTTTTTCTTTCCCGTGTCCCAGTAAACCCAGCGAAAGCTCAAGCATTTCTGAAATGTGTTTCAGATCTAGAGTTGGCTGGAGTAATTATGCCAGTTCCAGTTCTGGAACAGGGGCTGGGGTTTTATTCGAATCTCTTCATTGTACCAAAGAAGGAGAATTCCTTCAGACCAGTTCTGGATCTAAAAATATTAAATCGTTATGTAAGGATACCAACATTCAAAATGGTAACTGTAAGGACTATCTTGCCTTTTGTTCAGCAAGGGCATTATATGTCCACGATAGATTTACAGGATGCATATCTACATATTCCGATTCATCCAGATCACTTTCAGTTCCTGAGATTCTCTTTCCTGGACAAGCATTACCAGTCTGTGGCTCTGCCGTTTGGCCTAGCTACAGCCCCAAGAATTTTTACAAAAGTTCTCGGTGCCCTTCTGTCTGTAATCAGAGAACAGGGTATTGTGGTATTTCCTTATTTGGACGATATCTTGGTACTTGCTCAGTCTTTACATTTTGCAGAATCTCATACGAATCGACTTGTGTTTTTTCTTCAAGATCATGGTTGGAGGATCAATTTACTAAAAAGTTCATTGATTCCTCAGACAAGGGTAACCTTTCTGGGTTTCCAGATAGATTCAGTGTCCATGACTCTGTCTTTGACAGACAAGAGACGTCTAAAATTGATTTCAGCTTGTCGAAACCTTCAGTCACAATCATTCCCTTCGGTAGCCTTATGCATGGAAATTCTAGGTCTTATGACTGCTGCATCGGACGCGATCCCCTTTGCTCGTTTTCACATGCGACCTCTTCAGTTCTGTATGCTGAATCAATGGTGCAGGGATTACACAAAGATATCTCAATTAATATCTTTAAAACCGATTGTACGACACTCTCTGACGTGGTGGACATATCACCATCGTTTAATTCAGGGGGCTTCTTTTGTTCTTCCGACCTGGACTGTAATTTCAACAGATGCAAGTCTTACAGGTTGGGGAGCTGTGTGGGGATCTCTGACGGCACAAGGAGTTTGGGAATCTCAGGAGGTGAGATTACCGATCAATATTTTGGAACTCCGTGCAATTTTCAGAGCTCTTCAGTCTTGGCCTCTTCTGAAGAGAGAATCGTTCATTTGTTTTCAGACAGACAATGTCACAACTGTGGCATATATCAATCATCAAGGAGGGACTCACAGTCCTCTGGCTATGAAAGAAGTATCTCGAATTCTGGTTTGGGCGTAATCCAGCACCTGTCTAATCTATGCGGTTCATATCCCAGGTATAGACTATTGGGAAGCGGATTATCTCAGTCGCCAAACGTTGCATCCGGGCGAATGGTCTCTTCACCCAGAGGTATTTCTTCAGATTGTTCAAATGTGGGAACTTCCAGAAATAGATCTGATGGCGTCTCATCTAAACAAGAAACTTCCCAGGTATCTGTCCAGATCCCGGGATCCTCAGGCGGAGGCAGTGGATGCATTATCACTTCCTTGGAAGTATCATCCTGCCTATATCTTTCCGCCTCTAGTTCTTCTTCCAAGAGTAATCTCCAAGATTCTGAAGGAATGCTCGTTTGTTCTGCTGGTAGCTCCGGCATGGCCTCACAGGTTTTGGTATGCGGATCTTGTCCGGATGGCCTCTTGCCAACCGTGGACTCTTCCGTTAAGACCAGACCTTCTGTCGCAAGGTCCTTTTTTCCATCAGGATCTCAAATCCTTAAATTTAAAGGTATGGAGATTGAACGCTTGATTCTTGGTCAAAGAGGTTTCTCTGACTCTGTGATTAATACTATGTTACAGGCTCGTAAATCTGTATCTAGAGAGATATATTATAGAGTCTGGAAGACTTATATTTCTTGGTGTCTTTCTCATCATTTTTCTTGGCATTCTTTTAGAATACCGAGAATTTTACAGTTTCTTCAGGATGGTTTAGATAAGGGTTTGTCCGTAAGTTCCTTGAAAGGACAAATCTCTGCTCTTTCTGTTCTTTTTCACAGAAAGATTGCTAATCTTCCTGATATTCATTGTTTTGTACAAGCTTTGGTTCGTATAAAACCTGTCATTAAGTCAATTTCTCCTCCTTGGAGTTTGAATTTGGTTCTGGGGGCTCTTCAAGCTCCTCCTTTTGAACCCATGCATTCATTGGACATTAAATTACTTTCTTGGAAAGTTTTGTTATTTTTGGCGATTTCTTCTGCCAGAAGAGTCTCTGAATTATCTGCTCTTTCTTGTGAGTCTCCTTTTCTGATTTTTCATCAGGATAAGGCGGTGTTGCGAACTTCTTTTCAATTTTTACCTAAGGTTGTGAATTCCAACAACATTAGTAGAGAAATTGTGGTTCCTTCATTATGTCCTAATCCTAAGAATTCTAAGGAGAAATCGTTGCATTCTTTGGATGTTGTTAGAGCTTTGAAATATTATGTTGAAGCTACTAAATCTTTCCGAAAGACTTCTAGTCTGTTTGTTATCTTTTCCGGTTCTAGAAAAGGCCAGAAAGCTTCTGCCATTTCTTTGGCATCTTGGTTGAAATCTTTAATTCATCATGCCTATGTTGAGTCGGGTAAAACTCCGCCTCAAAGGATTACAGCTCATTCTACTAGGTCAGTTTCTACTTCCTGGGCGTTTAGGAATGAAGCTTCGGTTGATCAGATTTGCAAAGCAGCAACTTGGTCCTCTTTGCATACTTTTACTAAATTCTACCATTTTGATGTGTTTTCTTCTTCTGAAGCAGTTTTTGGTAGAAAAGTACTTCAGGCAGCGGTTTCAGTTTGAATCTTCTGCTTATATTTTCATTAAACTTTATTTTGGGTGTGGATTATTTTCAGCAGGAATTGGCTGTCTTTATTTTATCCCTCCCTCTCTAGTGACTCTTGCGTGGAAAGATCCACATCTTGGGTAGTCATTATCCCATACGTCACTAGCTCATGGACTCTTGCTAATTACATGAAAGAAAACATAATTTATGTAAGAACTTACCTGATAAATTCATTTCTTTCATATTAGCAAGAGTCCATGAGGCCCACCCTTTTTTGTGGTGGTTATGATTTTTTTTGTATAAAGCACAATTATTCCAATTCCTTATTTTATATGCTTTCGCACTTTTTTCTTATCACCCCACTTCTTGGCTATTCGTTAAACTGATTTGTGGGTGTGGTGAGGGGTGTATTTATAGGCATTTTAAGGTTTGGGAAACTTTGCCCCTCCTGGTAGGAATGTATATCCCATACGTCACTAGCTCATGGACTCTTGCTAATATGAAAGAAATGAATTTATCAGGTAAGTTCTTACATAAATTATGTTTTTTTCTTTTACGATTCAGAAAGAACTTACAGTTCTAAACAACTTTCCAATTTACTTTTATCTAATTTGCTTAATTATTTAGGTATCCTTTGTTGGTAGACTCAGCACCTAGGTGCTATTTGCTGATTGGTGGCTGCACATACAAAAATCTAGTGCTCTTGAAAATGTACACCATTCTTGCAAAACTGCTACCATATAGTAAGGCAGACATGTGCACGCTCCTAAACTTACCTCTCTACTTTTCAACAGAGGATACCAGGAGTATGAAAAAAGTAAGTAAATTGGAAAGTTGATTAAAATTATATGCTCTATCTGAATCATGAAAGAAAAAAACATTGGTTTTCATGTCCTTTTAAAGGTATCTCGTATTCTTTGTTGAAGAGCATACCTAAGTAGGTAGCGTGCATGTGTTGGTAGCAGTTATGCAACAAGGCTTATAATAATGTTATACACTTTTGAGCACTAGATAGCAGCAGTGTTTGTAAAATGTATAACATTGTTATAAGCATTCTTGCAAAACGGCTACCATATCGTGCTACCAACACATGCACGCTACCTACTTAGGTATGCTCTTCAACAAAGAATAAAAATCTTTAGAATTGTACGCTGTGTCAAAATCATGAAAGAAAAAAATAGGCCTCATGTCCACTGAATTGCCCTACATAAAAATAAATGTTTTGAAAGCATTTAAAGCTGTCACTTTATTCATATTTTGCAATACAAATTAAAAACCCAACATGTTTATCATTTTCCCTTAATTGTAGACAATTAGTAGTAGCTGTAAATGAGTTTGTCCACTGCTCTAAGTAATGGCTTTGTAGTTTGTAGCTGGTTTATGCATCCTGCAGCATTTTATGGATTTAAGTTGCATAAAAAGGTCAAGATTTGAAGGTGAAAAGAACCGGAATTACAGAACACACGGCTAGATTACTAGTTGTGCGTTAAGGTAAAAGAGCAGCATTAACAGGTCCTAACGCTGCTTTTTTACGCCCGCTGGTATTACGAGTCTTGCAGGTATAGGTGTACCGCATACTTCTTTGGCCTTACCAAAAAACGACTTACGAAAAGTTTGTAAAGTCTTTTTTCTATGGGACTTCCATAGCGCCGCTATTACGAGTCTGTCCTGGGAGGCCAAAAAGTAAGCGGTACACCCTACCCTGTCAAGAGTCCTAACGCATTTAAAAGTCAGTAGTTAAGAGTTTTATGGTACAACGCCGTAACATAAAACTCATAACTAAAGTGCTAAAAAGTACACTAACACCCATAAACTATCTATTAACCCCTAAACCAAGGCCCTCCCGCATTGCAAACACTAAAATGAAATTTTTAACCCTAATCTGCCGCTCCGGACACCGCCACCACCTACATTATATTTATGAACCCCTAATCTGCTGCCCCCACATCACCACCACCTACATTATATTTATTAACCCCTAACCTGCCGCCCCCAATGTCACCGCAACCTACCTACACTTATTAACCCCTAATCTGCCGCCCCCAACATCGCCGCCACTATAATAAACATATTAACTCCTAAACCGCCGCACTCCCGCCTCACAAACATTAGTTAAATATTATTAACCCCTAATCTGCCATCCCTAACATCGCCGCCACCTACCTACACTTATCAACCCCTAACCTGCCGCCCCAACGTCGTCGCCACTATACTAAATTTATTAACCCCTAAACCGAAGTCTAACCCTAACCCTAACACCCCCTAACTTAAATATAATTACAATAAATCTAAATAAAAGTTCCTATCATTACCTAAATTATTCCTATTTAAAACTAAATACTTACCTATAAAATAAACCCTAAACTAGCTACAATATAACTAATAATTACATTGTAGCTAGCTTAGGGTTTATTTTTATTTTACAGGCAAGTTTGTATTTATTTTAACTAGGTAGAATAGTTATTAAATATTTATGAACTATTTAATAACTACCTAGCTAAAATAAATACAAAAGTACCTGTAAAATAAAACCTAACCTAAGTTACAATAACACCTAACACTACACTATAATTAAATAAATTAACTAAATTAAATAACAATTACCACAATTAAATTAAATTAGCTAAAGTAAAAAAAAACAACAACACTAAATTACAGAAAATAATAAACAAATTACAGATATTTAAACTAATTACACCTAATCTAATAGCCCTATCAAAATAAAAAATAAAAAAAAAACCCTAGCCTAAACTAAACTACCAATAGCCCTTAAAAGGGCCATTTGCGGGGCATTGCCCCAAAGTAATCAGCTCTTTTACCTGTAAAAAAATACAAACAACCCCCCCAACAGTAAAACCCACCACCCACACAAACAACCCCCAAATAAAATACTATCTAAAAAAACCTAAGCTCCCCATTGCCCTGAAAAGGCCCAAACCCTAACCTAAAAATAAAACCCACCCAATACACCCTTAAAAAAACCTAACACTAACCCCCTGAAGATCGACTTACAGTTCTGAAGACTAGACATCCATCCTCAAGGAAGCGGCAGAAGTCTTCATCCAACTGGGCCGAAGTCCTCAACGAAGCCAGGAGAAGCCTTCATCCAATCCAGGTGAAGTGGTCCTCCAGACGGGCAGAAGTCTTCATCCAGACGTCATCTTCTATCTTCATCCATCCGACGCGGAGCGGGTCCATCTTCAAGACATCCGACGCGGAGCATCCTCTTCATCCGACGACTAAAGACGAATGAAGGTACCTTTAAGTGACATCATCCAAGATGGCGTCCCTTAGATTCTGATTGGCTGATAGAATTCTATCAGCCAATCGGAATTAAGGTAGAAAAAATCCTATTGGCTGATGCAATTGGATTGAAGTTCAATCCAATTGACTGATGCAATTGGATCAGCGAATAGGATTGAACTTCAATCCTATTAGCTGATTGCATTAGCCAATAGGATTTTTCCTACCTTAATTCCGATTGGCTGATAGAATTCTATCAGCCAATTGGAATCTAAGGGACGCCATCTTGGATGACGTCACTTAAAGGAACCTTCATTCGTTGGGTAGTCGTCGGATGAAGAGGATGCTCCAAGTCAGATGTCTTGAAGATGGATCCGCTCCGTGTCGGATGGATGAAGATAGAAGATGCCGTCTGGATGAAGACTTCTGCCCGTCTGGAGGACCACTTCGCCCGGCTTGGATGAAGACTTCTCCCGGCTTCGTTGAGGACTTCGGCCCGATTGGATGAAGACTTCTGCTGCTTCCTTGAGGATGGATGTCCAGTCTTCAGAACTGTAAGTCGATCTTCAGGGGGTTAGTGTTAGGTTTTTTAAGGGTGTATTGGGTGGGTTTTATTGTTAGGTTAGCGTTTAGGCCTGCAAAAGAGCTAACTGCCCTTTTAAGGGCAATGCCCATCCAAATGCCCTTTTCAGGGCAATGGGGAGCTTAGGTTTTTTTAGATAGTATTTTATTTGGGGGGTTGTTTGTGTGGGTGGTGGGTTTTACTGTTGGGGGGGCTGTTTGTATTTGTTTTTTACAGGTAAAAGAGCTGATTACTTTGTGGCAATGCCCCACAAAAGGCCCTTTTAAGGGCTATTGGTAGTTTAGTTTAGGCTAGGGTTTTTTTTTTATTTTGGGGGTCCTTTTTTTATTTTGATAGGGTTATTAGATTAGGTGTAATTAGTTTAAATATCTGTAATTTGTTTATTATTTTCTGTAATTTAGTGGGGGGGGGGTTTGTACTTTAACTTTAATTTAATTTAATTTAGGTAATTGTATTTAATCTAGGTAATTTATTTAATTGTAGTGTTAGGTGTTATTGTAACTTAGGTTAGGTTTTATTTTACAGGTACTTTTGTATTTATTTTAGCTAGGTAGTTATTAAATAGTTATTAATTATTTAATAACTATTGTACCTAGTTAAAATAAATACAAACTTGCCTATAAAATAAATATAAACCCTAAGCTAGCTACAATGTAACTATTAGTTATATTGTAGCTATCTTATGGTTTATTTTATAGGTAAGTATTTAGTTTTAAATAGAAATAATTTAGGTAATGATAGGAATTTTTATTTAGATTTATTGTAATTATATTTAAGTTAGGGGGTGTTAGGGTTAGGGTTAGACTTAGGTTTAGGGGTTAATAAATTTAGTATAGTGGCGGCGACGTTGGGGGCGGCAGATTAGGGGTTAATAAGTGTAGGTAGGTGGTGGCGATGTTAGGGACGGCAGATTAGGGGTTAATAAGTGTAGGTAGGTTGCAACGACATTGGGGGCGGCAGATTAGGGGTTAATAAATATAATGTAGGTGGTGGCGATGTTGGGGGACAGCAGATTAGGGGTTCATAAGTATAATGTAGGTGGCGGCGGTGTCCGGAGCGGCAGATTAGGGGTTAATAAATATAATGTAGGTATCGGCGATGTTGGGGGCGGCAGATTAGGGTTAATAGGTGTAAGATTAGGGGTGTTTAGACTCGGGGTTCATGTTAGGGTGTTAGGTGTAGACATAAATTTTATTTCCCCATAGGAATCAATGGGGCTGAGTTTTACACAGCTTTTTTGAGGTGTTAGACTTTTTCTCAGCTGGCTCTCCCCGTTGATTCCTATGGGGAAATCGTGCACGAGCACGTACGACCAGCTCACCGCTGACTTAAGCAGCGCTGGTATTGGAGTGCGGTAATGAGCAGAATTTTGCTCAACGCTCACTTCTTGTCTTTTAAAGACGGGTTTGTAAAAACCCATAATACCAGTGCTGCAGGTAAGTGAGCGGTGAGACAAAACTGCTTGTTAGCACCGCACAGCTCAAAACGAAAAACTTGTAATCTAGCCGATAGTTTGCCAAATAGTTCTCTTATGAAAGTGGTAAACCTAAATACATTTTATACAAATGTTTGGGATATACATAAAGCTGATTAATAGAGGACATGCAACACCAAAATTGTCTTTAATGATGTCAAATTGTAACCAGCATTCCAATTTAGGCCTATTAACAAATCTACTTAGTTTTCTTGGTATCCTTTGTTGAAAAGAAAGTCGGTAGGCTCAGGAGTGTAGATATGTCTGGAACAATATACAGCAGCAGTTTTGCAAGAATGCTTTTAATATTGTTATACATTTAAATAAACACTAGGTGGCAGCAGTGTTGTAGAAACTGGCACCATGTAGTGCTCCAGACATGCACCCTAACCAGAGGCAGCTCTAGAGTTAGTGAGGCCATAGGCAAACGTAAAATATAAGGCCTTGGATATATAAGTTTTATTACCTATTAAAAATGTTCTTGCCTTGTATACTATAGGTTTTCCCTATGTTTTAATTTATTTAGATCATTTATGTCCTGGCATTCCATTGTACCAAGTCTCTTAATAATAGTGAAGAAAGATAGGAAAAGAGGAGACTGAGCAAAAAGAGAGGAGAAAGGGGAGGGAGAAGAGAGACAGTAAATAGAGGGGGAGGAAGAGGGGCAGAAAGAAAGAAAGAAAACTAAGATAAATAAGGAGGGCAAAGAAAGGAGAGACAAAAGGGATAACAAGTGAAAGAGTGATTGAAAAGGGAAAAGTAGAGAGTGAAGATAGTATACAGAGAGTGAAGATAGTATGCAGAGAGTGAAGATAGTATACAGAGAGTGAAGATAGTATACAGAGAGTGAAGATAGTATACAGAAAGTAAAGATAGTATGCAGAGAGTGAAGATAGTATGCAGAGAGTGAAGATAGTATGCAGAGAGTGAAGATAGTATGCAGAGAGTGAAGATAGTATACAGAGAGTGAAGATAGTATGCAGAGAGTGAAGATAGTATACAAAGATTGAAGATAGTATACAGAGAGTGAAGATAGTATGCAGAGAGTGAAGATAGTATACAGAGAGTGAAGATAGTATACAGAGAGTGAAGATAGTATACAGAGAGTGAAGATAGTATACAAAGAGTGAAGATAGTATACAGAGAGTGAAGAAAGTATACAAAGAGTGAAGATAGTATACAGAGAGTGAAGATAGTATACAAAGAGTGAAGATAGTATACAGAGAGTGAAGATAGTATACAGAGAGTGAAGAAAGTATACAGAAAGTAAAGATAGTATACAGAGAGTGAAGAAAGTATACAGAAAGTAAAGATAGTATACAGAGAGTGAAGATAGAATACAGAGAGTGAAGATAGTATGCAAAGAGTGAAGATAGAATACAGAGAGTGAAGATAGTATACAGAGAGTGAAGATAGTATACAGAGAGTGAAGATAGTATACAGAGAGTGAAGATAGAATACAGAGAGTGAAGATAGTATACAGAGAGTGAAGATAGTATACAGAGAGTGAAGATAGAATACAGAGAGTGAAGATAGTATACAGAGAGTGAAGATAGTATACAGAGAGTGAAGATAGTATACAGAGAGTGAAGATAGTATACAGAGAGTGAAGATAGAATACAGAGAGTGAAGATAGTATACACAGAGTGAAGATAGTATACAAAACTGCTTGTTAGCACCGCACAGCTCAAAACGAAAAACTTGTAATCTAGCCGATAGTTTGCCAAATAGTTCTCTTATGAAAGTGGTAAACCTAAATACATTTTATACAAATGTTTGGGATATACATAAAGCTGATTAATAGAGGACATGCAACACCAAAATTGTCTTTAATGATGTCAAATTGTAACCAGCATTCCAATTTAGGCCTATTAACAAATCTACTTAGTTTTCTTGGTATCCTTTGTTGAAAAGAAAGTCGGTAGGCTCAGGAGTGTAGATATGTCTGGAACAATATACAGCAGCAGTTTTGCAAGAATGCTTTTAATATTGTTATACATTTAAATAAACACTAGGTGGCAGCAGTGTTGTAGAAACTGGCACCATGTAGTGCTCCAGACATGCACCCTAACCAGAGGCAGCTCTAGAGTTAGTGAGGCCATAGGCAAACGTAAAATATAAGGCCTTGGATATATAAGTTTTATTACCTATTAAAAATGTTCTTGCCTTGTATACTATAGGTTTTCCCTATGTTTTAATTTATTTAGATCATTTATGTCCTGGCATTCCATTGTACCAAGTCTCTTAATAATAGTGAAGAAAGATAGGAAAAGAGGAGACTGAGCAAAAAGAGAGGAGAAAGGGGAGGGACGAGGAGAAGAGAGACAGTAAATAGAGGGGGAGGAAGAGGGGCAGAAAGAAAGAAAGAAAACTAAGATAAATAAGGAGGGCAAAGAAAGGAGAGACAAAAGGGATAACAAGTGAAAGAGTGATTGAAAAGGGAAAAGTAGAGAGTGAAGATAGTATACAGAGAGTGAAGATAGTATACAGAGAGTGAAGATAGTATGCAGAGAGTGAAGATAGTATACAGAGAGTGAAGATAGTATACAGAGAGTGAAGATAGTATACAGAGAGTAAAGATAGTATGCTGAGAGTGAAGATAGTATGCAGAGAGTGAAGATAGTATGCAGAGAGTGAAGATAGTATACAGAGAGTGAAGATAGTATACAGAGAGTGAAGATAGTATACAGAGAGTGAAGATAGTATACAGAAAGTAAAGATAGTATGCTGAGAGTGAAGATAGTATGCAGAGAGTGAAGATAGTATACAGAGAGTGAAGATAGTATACAGAGAGTGAAGATAGTATACAGAGAGTGAAGATAGTATGCAGAGAGTGAAGATAGTATACAGAGAGTGAAGATAGTATACAGAGAGTGAAGATAGTATACAGAGAGTGAAGATAGTATACAGAAAGTAAAGATAGTATGCTGAGAGTGAAGATAGTATGCAGAGAGTGAAGATAGTATACAGAGAGTGAAGATAGTATACAGAGAGTGAAGATAGTATACAGAGAGTGAAGATAGTATGCAGAGAGTGAAGATAGTATACAGAGATTGAAGATAGTATACAGAGTTTGAAGATAGTATACAGAGAGTGAAGATAGTATACAAAGATTGAAGATAGTATACAGAGAGTGAAGATAGTATACAGAAAGTAAAGATAGTATGCTGAGAGTGAAGATAGTATGCAGAGAGTGAAGATAGTATACAGAGAGTGAAGATAGTATGCAGAGAGTGAAGATAGTATACAAAGATTGAAGATAGTATACAGAGAGTGAAGATAGTATGCAGAGAGTGAAGATAGTATACAGAGAGTGAAGATAGTATACAGAGAGTGAAGATAGTATACAGAGAGTGAAGATAGTATACAGAGAGTGAAGATAGTATACAGAGAGTGAAGATAGTATACAATGATTGAAGATAGTATACAGAGAGTGAAGATAGTATACAGAAAGTAAAGATAGTATACAGAGAGTGAAGATAGTATACAAAGAGTGAAGATAGTATACAGAGAGTGAAGATAGAATACAGAGAGTGAAGATAGTATGCAGAGAGTGAAGATAGAATACAGAGAGTGAAGATAGTATACAGAGAGTGAAGATAGTATACAGAGAGTGAAGATAGTATACAGAAAGTAAAGATAGTATGCAGAGAGTGAAGATAGTATGCAGAGAGTGAAGATAGTATGCAGAGAGTGAAGATAGTATACAGAGAGTGAAGATAGTATACAGAGAGTGAAGATAGTATGCAGAGAGTGAAGATAGTATGCAGAGAGTGAAGATAGTATACAGAGAGTGAAGATAGTATACAGAGAGTGAAGATAGTATGCAGAGAGTGAAGATAGTATGCAGAGAGTGAAGATAGTATGCAGAGAGTGAAGATAGTATGCAGAGAGTGAAGATAGTATACAGAGAGTGAAGATAGAATACAGAGAGTGAAGATAGTATACAGAGAGTGAAGATAGTATACAGAGAGTGAAGATAGTATACAGAGAGTGAAGATAGTATACAGAGAGTGAAGATAGTATACAGAGAGTGAAGATAGAATACAGAGAGTGAAGATAGAATACAGAGAGTGAAGATAGTATACAGAGAGTGAAGATAGTATACAGAGAGTGAAGATAGTATACAGAGAGTGAAGATAGTATACAGAGAGTGAAGATAGTATGCAGAGAGTGAAGATAGAATACAGAGAGTGAAGATAGTATACAAAGAGTGAAGATAGAATACAGAGAGTGAAGATAGTATGCAGAGAGTGAAGATAGAATACAAAGAGTGAAGATAGTATACAGAGAGTGAAGATAGTATACAGAGAGTGAAGATAGTATACAGAGAGTGAAGATAGTATACAGAGAGTGAAGATAGTATACAGAGAGTGAAGATAGTATACAGAGATTGAAGATAGTATACAGAGAGTGAAGATAGTATACAGAGAGTGAAGATAGTATGCAGAGAGTGAAGATAGTATACAGAGAGTGAAGATAGTATACAGAGAGTGAAGATAGAATACAGAGAGTGAAGATAGTATACAGAGAGTGAAGATAGTATGCAGAGAGTGAAGATAGTATACAGAGAGTGAAGATAGTATACAGAGAGTGAAGATAGTATACAGAGAGTGAAGATAGTATACAGAGAGTGAAGATAGTATACAGAGAGTGAAGATAGTATACAGAGAGTGAAGATAGTATACAGAGTGTGAAGATAGTATACAGAGATTGAAGATAGAATACAGAGAGTGAAGATAGTATGCAGAGAGTGAAGATAGAATGCAGAGAGTGAAGATAGAATACAGAGAGTGAAGATAGAATACAGAGAGTGAAGATAGTATACAGAGAGTGAAGATAGTATACAGAGAGTGAAGATAGTATACAGAGAGTGAAGATAGTATACAGAGAGTGAAGATAGTATACAGAGAGTGAAGATAGTATACAGAGAGTGAAGATAGTATACAGAGAGTGAAGATAGTATACAGAGAGTGAAGATAGTATACAGAGAGTGAAGATAGTATACAGAGAGTGAAGATAGAATACAGAGAGTGAAGATAGAATACAGAGAGTGAAGATAGAATACAGAGAGTGAAGATAGAATACAGAGAGTGAAGATAGAATACAGAGAGTGAAGATAGTGAAGAGAGATAGGAGAGTGAGAGACAAATAGCAGATACAGGGGGGAAAAGACAAAGTGATAGAGAGGATGGAGAGAATGGAGAAAGAGGGAAAAGAAAGAATGGAGAGAGGAAGGGAGAGAGGTAGAAAGTTAGGAAGGGGGAGTGTAGACAGAGGAGGGGAGAGAGGTGGGGAGAGAGAGGTGGATAAGAGAGAAATGCGTGAAGAGTAAAATAAGGGTTGAAAGAGAGAAGAGAAAGAGGGGGAGAGACAAAGGAGGGATAGTATACAAAGAGTGAAGATAGTATACAGAGAGTGAAAATAGTATACAGAGAGTGAAGATAGTATACAGAGAGTGAAGATAGTATGCAGAGAGTGAAGATAGTATGCAGAGAGTGAAGATAGTATGCAGAGAGTGAAGATAGTATACAGAGAGTGAAGATAGAATACAGAGAGTGAAGATAGTATACAGAGAGTGAAGATAGTATGCAGAGAGTGAAGATAGTATGCAGAGAGTGATGATAGTATGCAGAGAGTGAAGATAGTATACAGAGAGTGAAGATAGTATACAGAGAGTGAAGATAGTATACAGAGAGTGAAGATAGTATACAGAGAGTGAAGATAGTATGCAGAGAGTGAAGATAGTATACAGAGAGTGAAGATAGTATGCAGAGAGTGAAGATAGTATACAGAGAGTGAAGATAGTATACAGAGAGTGAAGATAGAATACAGAGAGTGAAGATAGTATGCAGAGAGTGAAGATAGTATACAGAGAGTGAAGATAGTATGCAGAGAGTGAAGATAGTATGCAGAGAGTGAAGATAGTATACAGAGAGTGAAGATAGTATACAGAGAGTGAAGATAGAATACAGAGAGTGAAGATAGTATGCAGAGAGTGAAGATAGTATACAGAGAGTGAAGATAGAATACAGAGATTGAAGATAGAATACAGAGATTGAAGATAGAATACAGAGATTGAAGATAGAATACAGAGAGTGAAGATAGAATACAGAGAGTGAAGATAGTATGCAGAGAGTGAAGATAGTATACAGAGAGTGAAGATAGTATACAGAGAGTGAAGATAGTATACAGAGATTGAAGATAGAATACAGAGATTGAAGATAGAATACAGAGAGTGAAGATAGAATACAGAGAGTGAAGATAGAATACAGAGAGTGAAGATAGAATACAGAGAGTGAAGATAGTGAAGAGAGATAGGAGAGTGAGAGACAAATAGCAGATACAGGGGGGAAAAGACAAAGTGATAGAGAGGATGGAGAGAATGGAGAAAGAGGGAAAAGAAAGAATGGAGAGAGGAAGGGAGAGAGGTAGAAAGTTAGGAAGGGGGAGTGTAGACAGAGGAGGGGAGAGAGGTGGGGAGAGAGAGGTGGATAAGAGAGAAATGCGTGAAGAGTAAAATAAGGGTTGAAAGAGAGAAGAGAAAGAGGGGGAGAGACAAAGGAGGGAGAGAAGAGGGGGGTAGGGAGAGAGAAGAGAGTAAGGAGAGAGACAAGCGGAAGAGGAGTGTGGGGGAGAGTGAGTAAGAAATGTTACTAGAAGCTTATCACCTCTGGTTGCAAAGGGGTTAAAATGACACATTTGGCTGTGAGCTGCACGGTAGGAAACTAGGAGATACTTAAGGATACTAGACTACGTGTAGTACCCCTGTGTTTCAGACCCCCTGCCCCTCTTATATGTTCATTGCTGCCTGATTACACTGAGGCTAACAGCACCGCACTGGGACAAGCAGAAGGTACACAAAACTTTGTGGTGTACATATAATTAGTGAGCGTTGGCCTCATTTAGATTGTGTCCGGTTTTGTGCATCAGAATAGTGTGCATTGTCCTATGCAGTTCTTGACAAGTTTGCACCCATCTGTACTTTAGTGCATGTTGTGTTTCTGTGAGTTGACTTTGGTTAGTTTGCACTGGGGTAGTGCATGTCGGCCTGTTTGTGGATGCAGTGGTAGCGCGAGTGGCCTGCTTTCTGCGTGTGGTGATAGCGTGCATTGGCATATTAAGTTTGCACAGTTTTAACGTGCATTGGCCTGTTTTTTATACACTGTGTTAGCACACGTTGGATTGTGTTTTTTCCACTCTTAGTTATAAGCCCATGTTTTGTGCGCTCAGGACAGCACACTCTGGGCTTATTTAATTTTTCCTTTTTATGCATGCCAGCTCAAAACCCTAATATCTGCACTATTGTCAGTGTGTAGAAGTAAGTAGAAATACCACTTCTGATTACACTGGTATGTCACCTGGCGTGGGTCAATGCTATGCAGTGCAGGGGACTGCGTGGAGCCGGCTAAAAAGCGGTTGACAAAACCACGAGTTTCAAAAAACAAAAGGCAAGCCGCTACCGAGCAACAGAAAACGTTTGATCTTTATTCCAGATTAAAAAAGACACAATGGGGCCTATTTAACAAATGTCTGTCCGACATAATCTGATCAGCGGATCATGTACGAAAGACATCGCTGCAATACGCTCTCCGCATTCAGCATTGCACCAGCAGCTCTTGTGAACTACTGGTGCAATGCCGCACCCTGCAGATCAGCTGCTAGCAGGGGGTGTCAATCAACCCAATCATATTGGATCGGGTTGATTTCACGTGATATCTGTCCGCCTCCTCAGAGCAGGCAGACAGGTTATGGAGCAGCGGTCTTTAGACGGCTGCTTCATAACTGGTGTTTCTGGCAAGCCTGAAAGGGTCGCCAGAAACACGGGCCTTCAAGCTCCTTACGGAGCTTGATAAATAGGCCCCATAGACACAAGGAGGGGGCTCGTCTTACGCGTTTCATGTCTATGAGTAAGCGCCCTGAGCGGCGTGAAATGCGTAAGACGAGCCCCCTTGTCATTGTGTCTATTTTAATCTGGAATAAAGCTCCAATTTTTTCTGTTGCTAGGTAGCGGCTTGCCTTTTGTTTTTTGACTATTGTCAGTGTGCTCTACTTTTCTTTGTGCGCTCCATATTATTAAAAAAAAAATCAGTTAGGAGGTTTGTAAGTGATAAAGTTTTTATTTACTGTTGTTGCTTTTCCTGACATTATTTAAAATTTGTTGCTCGGAGAGGCAGCGGTTAGACTTTACACCTCGGTCTTCTGTTTCCTGCATTACCTACTATCTTCATGAGGAAATAGTAAGACTGCTGAGATATACATTTTATTTATACAGCATTTGTATTATCACAAAGGGGCTTTAGTGCCTTTTCTCTTTCTATGTTTGGAATTTTATCTTAAAGGGACACTAAACCCAATTGTTTTTCTTTCATGGTTCAGATAGAGCATTCAATTTTAAGCAACTTTCTAATTTACTCCTATTATCAATTTTTCTTCGTTCTCTTGGGATCTTTAATTGAAAAAGCAGGAATCTAAGCTAAGGAGCCAGCCCATTTTTGGTTCAGCATCCGGGTTGCACTTGCTAATTGGTGTCTAAATGTACCCACCAATCAGCAAGCCCTATCCAGGGTGCTGAATCAAAAATGGGACAGCTCCTTAGCTTAGATTCCTGCTTTTTCAAATAAAGCTAGCAAGAGAATAAAAAAAAATGATAATAGGAGTAAATTAGAAAGTTGCTTAAAATGGCATGCTCTATCTGAATCATGAAAGAAAAACATTTGGGTTTAGTGTCCCTTTAACGACCGTCGTACAGGGTATGGCGCTGGTCATTAAGGGTTTAAAGTCCCTATTTCATATTGCAATGTTGTTATTTACTGTTGTATTTTTACATATTTGCACAGTAAAGTTGCTTTGGTGGTCTTGTATTTATGTATCATGTTTGTTTGTGTATTTCATAGAGCTTACTGAAATTGTCCCCACTACTGTACATAATGTGTTAGGGGATAGATCTATTGTTAACAGCTGTATTTTCTATTTTGCAGGATCATTACCAATTCAATTTTGCAACTCCTGCACGGATCAATTTAAGCATTCTACCAGACTAATGCTACTCTGTTCCGCTCGCTATACAAGGGAGTGCTTCAGATTTGTGCTCCAGGATTTAAAGGTTTGTGCGCTCTGTAGTGGTAGTCCTGCAAGCATGTACAAAAGTTCAAGGTCTAATGGTCATTATCAGGTTCTTCTGCATCTTAGAGATCAGAACACCTTAGGATGTCCTTAAAGTTCTCAGACTCATATTCCTCAGATTGTTTTCTAAAGGTGAAGTTTTTAATATGATCAGGAATCTTTTCTGATGTAGACACACAGGGGCTAAATTATCAAGCTCAGAATGGAGCTTGATGCCCCTAAAGGCTCGCCGGAAACAGAAGTTATGAAGCAGCGGTCTAAAGACTGCTGCTCCATAACTTGTCCGCCTGCTCTGAGGCCGCGGACAGAAATCAACTCGATCGAACGATGTTTTTTTTTAACGCTGCTTTTTTTTCCAGCACACCCTTAAGACAACGTTGATATTTAGAGTTGTCTGAATGGCTGCGTTAGCCTCAGAAAAGGGAGCGTTGAGCATAATTTAGTTCCACTTCAACTCTCAATACCAGCGTTGCCTACGGTAGCGGTAAGCTGGAAAAACGTGCTAGTTAATTGGCTGATCTGAACAGCCAATAGAATGCGAGGCAATCAGATTGTTCTTACCTTAATTCCGATTGGCTGATAGAATCCTATCAGCCAATCGGAATTCGAGGGACGCCATCTTGGAAGACGTCCCTTAAAGGAACCTTCATTTGTCGTTAGTCCGTCGGTTGAAGAGGATGGCTCCGCGTCGGCTGGCTGGAAGATGGCTCCGCTCCGGATGGATGAAGATAGAAGACTTCTACCGGATGGAGGACCTCTTCTTGCACCGCTGGGATGAAGACTTCTACCGGATGGATGATATCTTCTTGCTCCGATTGGATGAAGAATTCGGCTCGGCTGGGTGAAGACGACTCAAGGTAGGGAAATCTTCAGGGGGCTAGTGTTAGGTTTATTTAAGCGCGGTTTGGGTGGTTTAGAGTAGGGGTATGTGGGTGGTGGGTTTTAATGTTGGGGGGGGGTTGTATTTTTATTTACAGGTAAAAGAGCTGATTACTTTGGGGCAATGCCCCGCAAAAGGCCCTTTTAAGGGCTGGTAAAAGAGCTGATTACTTTGTAATTTAGAATATGGTAGGACATTTTATTTTGGGGGACTTTTTTATTTTATTAGGGGGCTTAGATTAGGTGTAATTAGTTTAAACTTCTTGTAATTTTTTTATTTTCTGTAATTTAGTGGGGGGGGGGTTGTATTATAGATTAGTTTATTTAATTGTATTTTAGTTTAGCTAATTGTAGTTAATTTATTTAATTAATTAATTGATAGTGTAGTGTTAGGTGTATTTGTAACTTAGGTTAGGATTTATTTTACAGGTAATTTTGTAATTATTTTAACTAGGTAGCTATTAAATAGTTAATAACTATTTAATAGCTATTGTACCTAGATAAAAAAAATACAAAGTTGCCTGTAAAATAAATATAAATCCTAAAATAGCTACAATGTAACTATTAGTTATATTGTAGCTATATTAGGGTTTATTTTATAGGTATGTATTTAGTTTTAAATAGGAATAATTTATTTAATTATAGTAAATTTAGTTTGTTTTATTTAAATTATATTTAAGTTAGGGGGTGTTAGGGTTAGACTTAGGTTTAGGGGTTAATAACTTTATTATAGTAGCGGCGACGGTGGGGGCGGCAGATTAGGGGTTAATAATTGTAGGTAGGTGGCAGCGATGTTAGGGCAGATTAGGTGTTAATAAAATTTATTATAGGATTTGCGAGGCGGGAGTACAGCGGTTTAGGGGTTAATAAATATAATATAGGTGTCGGCGATGTTAGGGGCAGCAGATTAGGTGTTCATAGGGATAATGTAGGTTGCGGCGGGGTCCGGTCGGCAGATTAGGGGTTAAAAAAATTTATTAAAGGGTTTGCGATGTGGGGGGGGGGGCCTTGGTTTAGGGGTTCATAGGTAGTTTATGGGTGTTAGTGTACTTTATAGCACAGTAGTTAAGAGCTTTATGTTCCGGCGTTAGCCCATAAAGCTCTTAACTACTGACTTTTTTTTGCGGTTGGCATCTTGTTGGTAGAGGGTCTACAGCTCACTTCTTCCAAGACTCGAAACACCAGCGTTAGGCAAATCCCATTGAAAAGATAGGATACGCAATTGACGTAAGGGGATCTGCTATAGCCTCGAGTCGCGGAATGAAAGTGAGGGGTAGACCCTTTCCTGTCTGACTCTAAATACCAGCGGGCGGTAAAAAGCAGCGTTAGGACCCCTGCTGCTTTTGACGCTGCTTTTGACGGCTAACTCCAAACTCTAAATCTAGGCGAAAGGAAGTCTCAAGGTTTTTTCGATTTGAACACAGAAACATTTTCTGTATTTTGCATTCCTAGGAAAGAAAACTGGAAAGCAGGTTTCCTCAGTTAACATTCCCTTCCACAGGAATCAAATCTCCATTATGTAGTTTTCAACTAGATTGTAGACCAATGGGGTCTCCCAGAGATAGACTTGATGACTTCTGTTTCCAAGAGTCTTAGCTCAGATTGAATAGAGAATTCTTCAGTAATTATGATTGATTTAGTCAGGCCCTGCAGAACTAGGTTTACACTGGTCTTTCACTTCAGCATGACTTACTGTCTTAAAGGGACAGTAAACCTAAAAAATAATGTTATATAATTCTGCACATAGTGCAGAATTATATAACATTATTTTACTGCTATAGTTATAAAACCCTTTTTTCCCTTTTAATATTTAAAAAACATGCCGCTTTTACAGACCCGCTCTCTGCTCTCTGCTGAGCGGGTCTGTTTTTTTTAGTCAGCGCATCGGGCCAGCTGTATAGTCACAGTCCGGCCCGACCGCGCCATAAGACTAAGTGCAGCTCGCTCCTGCTCTGTCTGACAGCAGGAGCGAGCTTCACTTAATGTTACGGCGCGGTCGGGCCGGCCGGGCTGTGACTATACAGCTGGCCCAAGGCGCTGACTAAAAAAAACAGACCCGCTCAGCAGAGAGCAGAGAGCGGGTCTGTAAAAGCGGCATGTTTTTAAATATTAAAAGGGAAAAAAGGGTTTTATAACTATAGCAGTAAAATAATGTTATATAATTCTGCACTATGTGCAGAATTATATAACATTATTTTTTAGGTTAACTGTCCCTTTAAGGTCTGTTTTATCACCTAGATCTTGAGTCTCTCATCTTGAAGGCTTAGAGATTGCATACCTATTTTTAAAATAGAAAGCCAGGGAGCTCTAAAAGAAGCTAAAATGTAACTGTATTGGATAGATAAAATAAGCTAATATTGTCACAAATAATTAGGCAAATGCAGAAGATTAACCACAATTGCCAAGAGTGATTAAATATAGCTCATATATACATCAAATAAAATATAGCTATTAATATATCAGAAGGTGCTGAATGAAATAAATAACATAAAATGAATTTATTATTAAAACATAAATTTAATACAATATATATTATAGAATATATATAAGGTCGACCTTATATTAAACAATCCATAAAAAATAATCCATAAAAAATAATTAATAAAATATAAACATAAACAGTAAAAGCAATGTTAGGCTAATTGCTGAACAGAGCCCAACATTGCTTTCACTGTTTATGTTTATCTTTTAGCGCTCCCTGGCTTTCTATTTTGTATCAATTGTTTATGTTAAGGATTTGAGAGATCTTTATTAATCAGTTGGAGTGTGTGTAACAGTTTAATTTTGGCGCAGGTTTTCTCCCTATTTTTTGTGTCCATACCTATTTTTAAAACAATGTAATATAACAAAGGAGTAATGTCTCGTGGACTCTCAACACCATGAAATAAATGAATGAATAAATAAATTAATTTTGTTGGGGTTTTTTTACTGTGAAAATTCAGTCAGCTAAAGAGTCAGCTAATATAATTATATAGGAGAAACAGAGCTTTATTATTGCAGTTTAAAATATCATCAATTGTAGAACACATAGGGCCAGATTACTAGTGGCACGCTAATGAAAGTCAGATATGCGGTAACTTCAGGACTTCAGATATCGCGACTATGTCAACTTCTTCTCACATAGATTTCAATGGAGCGCGTTGTTAAAAAAAAAAAAGAAAAAACACTTCATCACTTGCACGTTACCCTGACATCTTCATATAGAAGAAAATGTTCTTTTTATTTTTAAATATTTATTTCTTTATATATCTGATGATTTATTTCTTTAAATATATCTATACCTATATATCTATATGAATATATACAGGTATAGATATATACAGATATGTATAGAAATATCAAAAATACAAAGAACATTTTCTTTTAAGTAAAGAACATTGGAATGTAAAATATTTATATTCATAAACACAGTAAAACACATTGTAATACATTAAAATTAAATATATATTTGTTTCAATGTTTAAAGGTACAGTTGTGCTCAAAAGTTTGCATACCCTGGCAAAAATCGTGAAATTTTAGCATTGATTTTGAAAATATGACTGATCATGCCAGGATAGTGATCATATGAAGCCATTTATTATCAGATAGTCGTTTGGCTCCTTTTAAATCATAATGATAACAAAAATCACCCAAATGGCCCTGATCAAAAGTTGGCCTTGTTACCGAAACACAAGGGGACACACACAGGAAAAAATGGCAATTAAAGTTTCATTTCCCACATCTGTGGCTTTTTAAATTGCAATTAGTATCTGTGTATAAATAGTCAATGAGTTTGTTAGCTCTCATGTGGATGCACTGAGCAGGCTAGATACTGAGCCATAGGAAGCAGAAAAGAACTGTCAAAAGATCTACGTAGCAAGGTAATAGAACTTTATAAAGAAGGAAAAATATATAAAAATATATCCAAAGCCTTGAAAATGCCAGTCAGTACTGTTCAATCACTCATTAAGAAGTGGATAATTCAGGGATCTCTTGATACCAAGCCAAGGTCAGGTAGACCAAGAAATATTTCATCCACAACTACCAGTGGAATACAAAGAAAAATCCACAGGTAACCTCAGGAGAAATACAGGATGCTCTGGAAAAAAAACGGTGTGGTTGTTTCAAGGAGCACAATACAACAATACTTTAACAAAAATTGGCTGCATGGTCGAGTTTCCAGAAAGAAGGCTTTACTGCACCAATGCCACAAAAAACTCTGGTTACAATATAACCGACAACACAGTTTCTGGCACCGGGTAATTTGGAGTGACAAGCCCTAAATAGAGCTTTATGGTCACAACCTTAAGCGCTATGTTTGGAGAGGGATCAACAAGGCCTATAGTGAAAAGAATTCCATCCCCACTGTGAAGCATGGTGGTGGCTCACTGATGTTTTGGGTGTGTGTGAGCTCTAAATGAATGGGGAATCTTGTGAAATTTGATGGTAAGATGAATGCAGCATGTTATCAGAAAATACTGGCAGACAATTTGTATTCTGCTGCACATGGGACCCTCTAGGACTTTCCAGCACAACAATGACCCTAAGCACAAGGCCAAGTTGACCCTCCAGTGGTTACAGCAGAAAAAGGTGATGGTTCTGGAGTGGTCATCACAGTCTCCTGACCTTAATATCATCAAGCTATTCTGGGGAGATCTCAAACGTGCAGTTCATGTTAGACGACCAAAGACTTTGCATGACCTGGAGGCATTTTGCCAAGACGAATGGGCAGCTATACCACCTGCAAGAATTCAAGGCCTTATAGATAACTATTACAAAAGATTGCATGCTATCATTGATGCTAAAGGGGGCAATACACAGTATTAATATATAAGGGTATGCAGACTTTTGAACAGGGGTCATTTAATTTTTTTTATTTGTTGCCATGTTTTGTTTTATTATTGTGCCATTCTGTTATGACCTTCAGTTTAATATAAATCCCATAAGAAATAAAAGAAATGTGTTTTGCCTGCTCAATCATGTTTTCTTTAAAAATGGTACATATATTACCAATTCTCTAAGGGTATGTAAAATTTTGATCACAACTGTATTTGACTGCAAAGGGCTCAAAAGTGTGTGTCTAAATAAAGCTCACTTACGGCTATATTTGGAGTTTTGTCGGTAACGACCCGAAAAACTAACGCCGGCTTTTTTCTGGCCGCACCATAAAAATAACTCTGGTATTGAGAGTCCACATAAAGGCTGCGTTAGGCTCCAAAAAAGGAGCGTAGAGCATTTTTAACGCAGCTTCAACTCTCAATACCAGAGTTGCTTACGCAAGCGGCCAGCCTCAAAAACGTGCTCGTGCACGATTCTCCCATAGGAAACAATGGGGCTGTTTGAGCTGAAAAAAACCCTAACACCTGCAAAAAAGCCGCGTTCAGCTCCTAACGCAGCCCCATTGTTTGCTATGCGGAAACACTTCCTACGTCTGCACCTAACACTCTAACATGTACCCCGAGTCTAAACACCCCTAACCTTACACTTATTAACCCCTAATCTGCCGCCCCTGCTATCGCTGACCCCTGCATATTATTATTAACCCCTAATCTGCCGCTCCGTAAACCGCCGCTACTTACATTATCCCTATGTACCCCTAATCTGCTGCCCTAACATCGCCGACCCCTATATTATATTTATTAACCCCTAATCTGCCCCCCACAACGTCGCCTCCACCTGCCTACACTTATTAACCCCTAATCTGCCAACCGGACCGCTACTATAATAAAGTTATTAACCCCTAATCCGCCTCACTAACCCTATAATAAATAGTATTAACCCCTAATCTGCCCTCCCTAACATCGCCGACACCTAACTTCAATTATTAACCCCTAATCTGCCGACTGGAGCTCACCGCTATTCTAATAAATGTATTAACCCCTAAAGCTAAGTCTAACCCTAACACTAACACCCCCCTAAGTTAAATATAATTTACATCTAACGAAATTAATTATCTCTTATTAAATAAATTATTCCTATTTAAAGCTAAATACTTACCTGTAAAATAAATCCTAATATAGCTACAATATAAATTATAATTATATTATAGCTATTTTAGGATTAATATTTATTTGACAGGCAACTTTGTAATTATTTTAACCAGGTACAATAGCTATTAAATACTTAAGAACTATTTAATAGCTACCTAGTTAAAATAATTACAAAATTACCTGTAAAATAAATCCTAACCTAAGTTACAATTAAACCTAACACTATACTATCATTAAATTAATTAAATACAATACCTACAATTACCTACAATTAAACCTAACACTACACTATCAATAAATAAATTAAATACAATTCCTACAAATAACTACAATGAAATAAACTAACTAAAGTACAAAAAATAAAAAATAACTAAGTTACAAAAAATAAAAAAATATTTACAAACATAAGAAAAATATTACAACAATTTTAAACTAATTACACCTACTCTAAGCCCCCTAATAAAATAACAAAGACCCCCAAAATAAAAAATGCCCTACCCTATTCTAAATTACTACAGTTCAAAGCTCTTTTACCTTACCAGCCCTGAACAGGGCCCTTTGCGGGACATGCCCCAAAGAATTCAGCTCTTTTGCCTGTAAAAAAAAAACATACAATACCCCCCCCCAACATTACAACCCACCACCCACATACCCCTAATCTAACCCAAACCCCCCTTAAATAAACCTAACACTAAGCCCCTGAAGATCTTCCTACCTTATCTTCACCATACCAGGTTCACCGATCCGTCCTGAAGAGCTCCTCCGATGTCCTGATCCAAGCCCAAGCGGGGGGCTGAAGAGGTCCATGATCCGGCTGAAGTCTTCATCCAAGCGGGAGCTGAAGAGGTCCATGATCCGGATGAAGTCTTCATCCAAGCGGGAGCTGAAGAGGTCCATGATCCGGATGAAGTCTTCTATCAACGGCATCTTCAATCTTCTTTCTTCCGGATCCATCTTGCAGACCTCCGACGCGGAACATCCTCTTCTCCCGACGCCTACTAGCCGAATGACGGTTCCTTTAAGGGACGTCATCCAAGATGGCGTCCCTCGAATTCCGATTGGCTGATAGGATTCTATCAGCCAATCGGAATTAAGGTAGGAATATTCTGATTGGCTGATGGAATCAGCCAATCAGAATCAAGTTCAATCCGATTGGCTGATCCAATCAGCCAATCAGATTGAGCTCGCATTCTATTGGCTGTTCCGATCAGCCAATAGAATGCGAGCTCAATCTGATTGGCTGATTGGATCAGCCAATCGGATTGAACTTGATTCTGATTGGCTGATTCCATCAGCCAATCAGAATATTCCTACCTTAATTCCGATTGGCTGATAGAATCCTATCAGCCAATCGGAATTCGAGGGACGCCATCTTGGATGACGTCCCTTAAAGGAACCGTCATTCGGCTAGTAGGCGTCGGGAGAAGAGGATGTTCCGCGTCGGAGGTCTGCAAGATGGATCCGGAAGAAAGAAGATTGAAGATGCCGTTGATAGAAGACTTCATCCGGATCATGGACCTCTTCAGCTCCCGCTTGGATGAAGACTTCATCCGGATCATGGACCTCTTCAGCTCCCGCTTGGATGAAGACTTCATCCGGATCATGGACCTCTTCAGCCCCCCGCTTGGGCTTGGATCAGGACATCGGAGGAGCTCTTCAGGACGGGTCGGTGAACCTGGTATGGTGAAGATAAGGTAGGAAGATCTTCAGGGGCTTAGTGTTAGGTTTATTTAAGGGGGGTTTGGGTTAGATTAGGGGTATGTGGGTGGTGGTTTGTAATGTTGGGGGGGGGGTATTGTATGTTTTTTTTTTACAGGCAAAAGAGCTGAACTTCTTGGGGCATGCCCCGCAAAGGGCCCTGTTCAGGGCTGGTAAGGTAAAAGAGCTTTGAACTTTAGTAATTTAGAATAGGGTAGGGCATTTTTTATTTTGGGGGTCTTTGTTGTTTTATTAGGGGGCTTAGAGTAGGTGTAATTAGTTTAAAATTGTTGTAATATTTTTCTTATGTTTGTAAATATTTTTTTATTTTTTGTAACTTAGTTCTTTTTTATTTTTTGTACTTTAGTTAGTTTATTTCATTGTAGTTATTTGTAGGAATTGTATTTAATTTATTTATTGATAGTGTAGTGTTAGGTTTAATTGTAGGTAATTGTAGGTATTTTATTTAATTAATTTAATGATAGTATAGTGTTAGGTTTAATTGTAATTTAGGTTAGGCTTTATTTTACAGGTAATTTTGTAATTATTTTAACTAGGTAACTATTAAATAGTTCTTAACTATTTAATAGCTATTGTACCAGGTTAAAATAAATACAAAGTTACCTGTAAAATAAATATTAATCCTAAAATAGCTATAATATAATTATAATTTATATTGTAGCTATATTAGGATTTATTTTACAGGTAAGTATTTAGCTTTAAATAGGAATAATTTATTTAATAAGACATAATTAATTTCGTTAGATGTAAATTATATTTAACTTAGGGGGGTGTTAGTGTTAGGGTTAGACTTAGCTTTAGGGGTTAATACATTTATTAGAATAGCGGTGAGCTCCAGTCGGCAGATTAGGGGTTAATAAGTGTAGGCAGGTGGAGGCGACGTTGAGGGGGGCAGATTAGGGGTTAATAAATATAATATAGGGGTCGGCGGTGTTAGGGGCAGCAGATTAGGGGTACATAAGGATAACGTAGGTGGCGGCGCTTTGCGGTCGGCAGATTAGGGGTTAATTATTGTAGGTAGCTGGCTGCGACGTTGTGGGGGGCAGATTAGGGGTTAATAAATATAATATAGGGGTCGGCGGTGTTAGGGGCAGCAGATTAGGGGTACATAAGGATAACGTAGGTGGCGGCGCTTTGCTGTCGGCAGATTAGGGGTTAATAAGTGTAGGTAGGTGGAGGCGACGTTGTGGGGGGCAGGTTAGGGGTTAATAAATATAATACAGGGGTCGGCGGTGTTAGGGGCAGCAGATTAGGGGTACATAAGTATAACGTAGGTGGCGGTCTGCAGATTAGGGGTTAAAAAAATTTAATAGAGTGGCGGCTATGTGGGGGGACCTCGGTTTAGGGGTACATAGGTAGTTTATGGGTGTTAGTGTACTTTAGAGTACAGTAGTTAAGAGCTTTATGAACCGGCGTTAGCCCAGAAAGCTCTTAACTACTGACTTTTTTCCTGCGGCTGGAGTTTTGTCGTTAGATATCTAACGCTCACTTCAGACACAACTCTAAATACCGGAGTTAGAAAGATCCCATTGAAAAGATAGGATACGCAATTTACGTAAGGGGATCTGCGGTATGGAAAAGTCGCGGCTTAAAAAAGTGAGCGTTAGACCCTATTTTGAGTGACTCCAAATACCGGCGGTAGCCTAAAACCAGCGTTAGGAGCCTCTAACGCTGGTTTTCATGGCTAACGCCAAACTCCAAATCTAGGCCATAGATTGTAATGAAGATCAGTGAAAAGGAGTATTATGGAGTTACAAATCCAAGTTTGAAAATTTTGGGTCCAATCGTCAACAATATGTGAGAAGAGTTGGAGAGAGATGGAAGAATGAATGATTGAGTCCGTCAGTGAAACATGGCGGAGGGTCTGTCCTGGTTTGGGGCTGCATTTCTGCCAGTAGTGCTGGGGATATTATCCGAATTAATGGGATCATGAATGCTGAAAAGTACAGATAGGTTTTAATTCATCATGCCATTCCTTCTGGAAAGCATCTGATTAGGAATGGTTTTATTTGTCATCATAATAACGATCCCAAGCACACTGCTAATGCAGTGCAATTATATATGGAGAGAAAACAGCTGATAAAACACTGACAGTCATGGATTGTCCTCCACAGAGTCCAGACCTGAATATTATAGAGGCAGTATGGGATACCCTGGACAGAAAAATAAATAAAAGACAACCTAAATCTAAAGAAGAACTCTGGGAAATGCTGAAAGAAGCCTGCTATAATATACCAGAAGATTACTTAAGAAAACTTCAGGACAGTCTCCCCAAAAAGAGTTCAGGATGTGCTTAGTGCCAAGGGAGGTCACACTAAACACTGACTTTTGCCTGAAGAAGCCATTTTTTTCTGAAAATTGTGTTTTTTTTTTTTTTATATTTTGTTTACATATTTCCTGTATTTTCTGTTTGTATCTTAATAAAGAGACTGAATGTATGGATGGCCTTTATAAAACTTTGCTAAAACAACAAATCTAATGGTGGCCTAATCTAATTATGGTAGAAGCAAGGCCTGGTAATACATGGGAGCTATGTAAGAGCAAGCCTTTTCAACATCATTCCTCCTTTCAGTTAAAAACCACAGGGAGAAGATTGTGTGTTTAAATTGTGCAATTTATAAATTGTATTCTGGGTCCCTGGGGTTGAAAGATTCGGAGAGAAGGGTGGGCCACTATTCCAACAGCCATGACGCTGTCCATGCCAGGGCTTTTATTAGTTAGCTTGTAAGTCACAGGTGTGGCTCTTGATTGCAGCCATGACTGAGTTTAAAATGATCATCAGATTTATGATCATCAGACTGTTACCCTGCCCAGAGGGCTGGTGTGTTAAAGGGACTTTGTTACTGTGAATGATTTGTAAAAACATGCGGCTAGATTACGAGTTTTTGTTGGTAATGGTGTGCGGTGTTAACAAGCATTTTTTTCTCACCGCACACTTAAGACAACGCTGGTATTACAGGTTTTTTTAAACTCGGCGTTAGCCTCTAAAAAGTGAGCGGAGAGCAAAATTTAGCTCCACATCTCACCTCAATACCAGCGTTGCTTACGGTAGCGGTGAGCGGTGAGCTGGCTAAACGTGCTCGTGCACGATTTCCCCATAGGAATCAATGGGGCAGAATCGGCTGAAAAAAAACCTAACACCTGCAAAAAAGCAGCGTTCAGCTCCTAACGCAGCCCCATTGAGTCCTATGGGGAAATACATTTGATGTCTACACCTAACACCCTAACATGAACCCCTGAGTCTAAACACCCCTAATCTTACACTTATTAACCCCTAATCTGCCGCCCCCGACATCGCCGACACCTGCATAATATTATTAACCCCTAATCTGCTGCTCTGGACACCGCCGCCACCTACATTATACTTATGAACCCCTAATCTGCTGCCCCCAACATTGCCGCCACCTACATTATAGTTATTAACCCCTAATCTGCCGCCCCCAACGTCGCCGCAACTATATTAAATGTATTAACCCCTAATCTGCCCCCGCCAACGTCGCCGCCACTATAATAAAGTTATTAACCCCTAAACCTAAGTCTAACCCTAACACCCCCCTAACTTAAATATAATTTAAATAAATCTAAATTAAATAACTACAATTAAATAAATAATTCCTATTTAAAACTAAATACTTACCTATAAAATAAACCCTAAGATAGCTGCAATATAACTAATAGTTACATTGTAGCTATCTTAGGGTTTATTTTTATTTTACAGGCAAGTTTGTATTTATTTTAACTAGGTAGAATAGTTATTAAATATTTATTAACTATTTAATAACTACCGAGCTAAAATAAATACAAATTTACCTGTAAAATAAAACCTAACCTAAATTACAATTACACCTAACACTACACTATAATTAAAATAATTTCCTAAATTAACTACAATTAACTACAATTAAATTAAATAAAGTACGGAAACCCCCCCCACTAAATTACATAAAAAAAATAAAATAATTACAAGAATTTTAAACTAATTACACCTAATCGAATCCCCCTAATAAAATAAAAAAGCCCCCCAAAATAATAAAATTCCCTACCCTATACTAAATAACATGCCCTAAAGTAATCAGCTCTTTTACCTGTCAAAAAAATAAAATACCCCCTCAACATTAAAACCCACCACCCACACACCCAACCCTACTCTAAAACCCAGCCAATCCCCCCTTAATAAAACCTAACACTAACCCCTTGAAGATCACCCTACCTTGAGGTGTCTTCACCCAGCCGGGCACAAGTGGTCCTCCAGAGGGGCGAAAGTCTTCATCTGATCCGGGCAGAAGAGAACCTCCAGATGGCCAGAAGTCTTCATCCAGGCGGCATCTTCTATCTTCATCCATCCGGAACGGAGCGGGTCCATCTTCAAGCCAGCCGACGCGGAGCATCCTCTTCTTTTAACGACTCCTGACGAATGAAGGCTCCTTTAAATGACGTCATCCAAGATGGCGTCCCTTGAATTCCGATTGGCTGATAGGATTCTATCAGCCAATTGGAATTAAGGTAGGAAAAATCCTATTGGCTGATCCAATCAGCCAATAGAATTGAAGTTCAATCCTATTGGCTGATCCAATCAGCCAATAGGATTGAGCTCGCATTCTATTGGCTGTTCCAATCAGCCAATAGAATGCAAGCTCAATTCTATTGTCTGATTGCATCAGCCAATAGGATTTTTCCTACCTTAATTCCGATTGGTTGATAGAATCCTATCAGCCAATCAGAATTCAAGGGACGCCATCTTGGATGATGTCATTTAAAGGAACCTTCATTCGTCGGGAGTCGTCGGAAGAAGAGGATGCTCCGCGTCGGCTGGCTTGAAGATGGACCCGCTCCGCTCCGGATGGATGAAGATAGAAGATGCTGCCTGGATGAAGACTTCTGGCCGTCTAGAGGTCCTCTTCTGCCCAGATCGGATGAAGACTTCTGCCCCTCTGGAGGACTACTTGTGCCCGGCTGGGTGAAGATGTCTCAAGGTAGGGTGATCTTCAAGGGGTTAGTGTTAGGTTTTATTAAGGGGGGATTGGGTGGATGTTGGGGGTGGGGGTATTGTATTTTTTTTTTGACAGGTAAAAGAGCTGATTACTTTGGGGCAATGCCCTGCAAAAGGCCCTTTTTCTGTAATTTAGTGGGTTTTTTCGTACTTTAGTTTATTTAATTTAATTGTAGTTAATTGTAGTTAATTTAGGAAATTATTTTAATTATAGTGTAGTGTTAGGTGTAATTGTAATTTAGGTTAGGTTTTATTTTACAGGTAAATTTGTATTTATTTTAGCTAGGTAGTTATTAAATAGTTAATAACTATTTAATAACTATTCTACCTAGTTAAAATAAATACAAACTTGCCTGTAAAATAAAAATAAACCCTAAACTAGATACAATGTAACTATTAGTTATATTGTAGCTATCTTAGGGTTTATTTTATAGGTAAGTATTTAGTTTTAAATAGGAATTATTTATTTAATTGTAGTAATTTTTTTTCCGATTATTTTAAATTATATTTAAGTTAGGGGGGGGTTAGGGTTAGACTTAGGTTTAGGGGTTAATACATTTAATATAGTGGCGGCGACATTGGGGGCGGCAGATTAGGGGTTAATAAATGTAGGTAGGTGTTGGCGATGTTAGGGACGACAGATTAGGGGTTAATAAAATTTAAACTAGTGTTTGCGGCAGGAGTGCGGCGGTTTAGGGGTTAATATATTTATTACAGTGGCGGCGATGTCCGTTCGGCAGATTAGGGGTTAATAATTGGGGTTAATAATTTTATTTTAGTGTTTGCAATGTGGGGGGGGGCTTGGTTTAGGGGTTAATAGGTAGTTTATGGGTGTTAGTGTACTTTTTAGTACATTAGTTAAGAGTTTTATGTTACGGCGTTAGCCCATAAAACTCTTAACTACTGACTTTTAAATGCGGTATCAGTCTTGACAGGAGAGGCTGTACCGCTAACTTTTTCCAAGACTCGTAATACCGGTGTTATGCAAGTCCCATTGAAAAGATAGGATACGCAATTTGCGTAAGGGGATTTGCAGTATGCTCGAGTCGTGGAAAAAAAGTGAGTGGTACACCTGTACCTGCCAGACTGGTAATACCAGCTGGCGTTAAAAAGCAGCGTTGGGACCTCTCAACGCTGCTTTTTAAGGCTAACGCAAGACTCGTAATCTAGGCAATGATTTGTACATAGTGCTGTCAAATTCTGTGATATGCTGCAGAGAATGTATTTTTACCTACTGGATGTTAAACTGCCTCTTTTGCTCTTCCAATAAAACCCTTGAAATTAAAGTGGACTGTCCTGTGCTGCATTTGTGCACTATAAGACTGTGGTTTAAAATGTGTCCTGTTACACTTGGTGGAGAATCCGGGTAACCACATTATATGTCTGTGGGCATTGTAATCTGCATGCAACATGTAGGTATTCATTAAAGCTTTGATCTAGTCTAACACTGTGCAGCAGGAGGATAACAGGAGAGCTGCTGAGAAAAGTGCAGCCCAGCAGTAGTTGTCTTTGGCCATCAAGGCAGATAATGCTGTGCTTATGTCTAAATCACAGAGAGAGAGCACTGAGATTTTGGTGCAACAGATGGCCACTGTGCAAGCTAAGACATTCATGAAGGCCTATGAAGAGCAATAAAATGCTACACAAATTCTGCAACAGGAGATTCAAGCGATATCAGAAACGCTGAACCCTGATTATGTTGGTGATAAGGGCTAGTCACTGACTTCAAAAGATGCTAGCAGATGATGTCAAAGCATAACTTCTGGCCTTTAAGTGCAGAGCAGCAAGAGAAAAATGGCCAGCAGCTGAGTGGGCAAATATACTTGCGTCATTTTTTAGTGGTGAACCTCAGAAGGCCTACTATGAAATACTTGCATGTTTGGGATTCTATTGTTGGATGTATTCCTCTCATAAAGCTGCAAGATCGCAGATGTTTCATATCATACACCTTGCAGGAAGTGGCTGCGACTAGAGGTCAATTCTTCTAACCAAATACTGGAATTACTGGTGATGGGCCATTTTCAGCATGGATTACCTGCTTCCCTGCGGCAGTGGGTTAGTCAAGGTGATCCTCAAACAGCAGACAAGATTGCATTGGTGGAAAGGTTTGTAGCTTCAGGAGAAGCTCTGTACCAATTTTTAGTGGATCAGTCCCGCAATCCTAAACCTCGGAACGGTTAAGACTGTTCAGGGAATAAGGGAATTGGGAGAGCAGCATGTATATATGCAAAACACCAGGGACATTTTTTTCAGGAACTAAGGAGACATTTAAATATAACAAACCTATTAGATGCTTTAAATGTAATGAGATTGGTCATATAGCCAAGACTGTATCCTTAAAGATGAACTTATGGATTGTAGTGCTGAACATTCATTAGTATCTAATTGTATCAGCTCTGTTATGTTAATAATGATTCCCACTGGTGAATTGTCAAAGTTAATGGCAAAGTGTTCAGGGCCTTGCTTGATTTAGGAAGTATGTTCACACTAGTGGCTAAATGTATTGTAACTGACGCAGTATTAAATTATGTGAAAAAAAATGAATTATCTGTGTAAATGGAGATAAACATGAATATCCTACAGCTGAAGTGGATATTGAAAATGAGTTTGGTAATTAAAATATTGTATGGGTGTAATATCTAGTTTAGCCCATAAGGTGGTGATAGAGATTTTCCCAAATTTCTGGAATTATAGACTTTAACAGAAAAGTCAGTTCAGGAATCTCTAGAAAAGGGTCAAACACATTGCATGTGTTTCCTTTCTCTGAAACTGATTTGGATGGTGATTTTATTGAAAATGGGATACATAAGATATATTGTCCTATGTCTGTATTAGTGGGTGAACAACTTCTTCAGAGTAGTGAAGAGCCAAGCACTACCTCTGAAAATGCTGATGATTTGTTAGATTTGGTGGGTGGCCCTACTAATTTTAATTGAAATAATTTTTATTGAGCACAAATCAAAATGAACAGTATTCAAGATGCAATCAAAGACATTCCAGCATTACATAGGTTAATAATGTCAGCATTTCTCTGGAAGTTGTTTAAAGTCCCATGTCAATGCCAGAAGTAAGATTTTCCCATTTTGAGACTCATTTTTGTAAATTACAAAGTACAACCAACATAATAAGAACAAAATACAAACTAAACTAAACTAAAACACTCAACACAAGATTTTGGAAAAACAATACGGTTCCCAATTCTCCCACTATTCTTCCTTACTAATGTTTCTTATTGATTTTTAATCTTTCCCCTCTCATCTTCCATGACACCCCTGATATTCAAACATTATGACCTTCGAGCAACCAGTAAAACCAGACCTAGTTAAGAGAGTCACTTGTGTTCTGTAAATGTGCAGCTGCTGTTTCATACATTGCATAAGTGCTCTTAATTCTCCCTATCTTCCGATGTCTGGCTATACTTGTTCTGACAATAGTAAAAATAATTCTGAAGAAAGTGTTAATGTTTGGGTTGTACCTACTATCTTTTTCATTTAGTAGGGCTTGTGGAGCCGTTACTGAGATTTGTTCCCCTAGTCATTTGCTTAGTAAGTCAGAGGTTTTTAACCACATTTCCTTAACATTAGGGCATTCCCACCACATATGTATATATGTTCCTTTTGCCCACCTAAAATCGAAATTAATCTCGATAAGTTTAATCGTTTTTGTCTCAGAATATCTAATGCAAGGGCCTCACACTTATCTATATTTATCTTATATCCTGAGATACTTGAGAATGTGTGTATGATGTCATATACATTGGGCAAGGATACCAATGGTTTTGTCAAAGTCAGTAAGACGTAATCTGCGAACAATGTAATTTTGTGGGAAATTTCCCCTACCTCTAATCCTGTGATGTCAGTAGCTTTACAAATGGTCTCTGCTAGAGGTTCAATGCACATTGAGAAAAGCAGGGGGGATAATTGGCATCCCTGCCTGGTTCTGTTTAATATATTGGATGATTTTGACTGGTGGTTAATTGCTCTGACATGGACTGTGGGGGATAAATATAGTGTTTTGATGAGCTGAGATAAAAGGGGCCCTGGTAATTTTAAGAGTGCCCAATGGGAGGTTTCATCATTGGTAGAAGCAAGAAATAATATCTGGGTTATAAATTGTATTGCAACGCAGCCAGAAAATGTTTTACCCTATCCTTATTTTGAGGTAATCAATGACTTGATATACTGGGTAGAAAAGAAAGGAACATAAATTTTTAAACAATTATTGGTGCCCCAGACTTTTAGAAATACTGTATTAAATCTTGGCCACATACTGGGGGGACACTTAAGAGAGAGTGCTTAGAAGGTTTTATTGGCCTTGGGTATTTGTTGCCATTAAGAATTATTGTGCTTCGTGCGCTTTAGTGCCCTTACCTTTAATTGATGTGTCTTTTGAGATAATTGATATAGACTTGGTAGGTCCACTGGTTAAATCTGTTAGAGGACATCAGCATATACTGGTTGTCCTTGACTATGCTACTCACCATCCTGAGACAGTTCCACTTCGTAAGTGCTAAGTCAATAGCAATTGAACTTATGCTGATGTTTATAACTCCTTTTATGTCTAAGGTTATAAAATAATTGTGTAAATTGTTTTTTGTAAAACACATAAGGTCCTCACTATATCACCTTCAGATGGAGGTTTAGTGGTGAAGTTTAATAAAACTCTCAAGAGTATACTTAGAAAAGTAATTCATACAGATGGGGAAAATTGGGACCTTTTGTTACCCTATTTAATATTCTCTATGAGGCCCCAATTATTGAAACTGCTACGAGGTGGCAAAATATTCCAAGGGATCCGCTGATATGTTAAGCGAGCCTGTCAAAATATTTCAAGCTCCCACCATAGCTGCTATTAGGTGGGATTGCCAAGAGGCATTTACAATATATGCCATTGGTCGGCGATGCTGGCTTTAGATAACAACCAGCCTTGCCATCCATATTGGCGATGTATAGTAAACAATCCCTTGGAATATAACTGCTGTGCCTAACCACTAATCTTAATACCCCTAAACCAAAGTACCCCACAATCGCAAATTAACATTGCACTAATAAATCTAATCTAATCTGCACATACCCACTACAAGTAACTATCCTGTTAACCCATATACCTCCACATAAACACTGCAAGTACCCATGTAAACTATTAACCCCTATACCCTCGCTAGCCCACCGAAAGTACCTATCTAAACTATTAACCCTAAACCACCACTAGCCCCCCGCAAGTACCCTACACTATTAACCCCTAAACCACCACAACGCAAACTAACCCTACTCTACCTATCACCTACCCCCCCTCTAAACTTAACCCCATAAGTTACTTAAAAAAAAATCTAAGTTACATAAAATAAAAAAGAAAGTATACAAAATAAAAAACACCATTATACCTAACACTAATCTACATGCCTCATAAAAAAAACACCCAAAACAAAAAATTACCTTCAACCCTAACACTAAATTAAATTACAATAGCCCTTAAAAGGACCTTTTGTAGCACATTGCCCTAAAGACAATGCATGTGGCCCAACATGTGCCAACCTGTTTCTGGGACATTGAGAGAATAGGCAAATATTTTCATTTTAAAATGATGAATATATGAGTCTCATTCCTATTTGGATGAGATTCATAGTTGATATATTATTTCTCTGAGAAGGAACCTATGTACAATTAGAAGAATTTTTCAACAAAATCATTAACAACAATTTTAACATAAAATTAACATTCCAAGCCAGGTCAAACTAATATTTTTTTGGGGAGATTTGAAAATACAATAGGAACAAGATGATTTACTGCTACTAATACAATATTGCATAAACCCAGTGCCCATACAAAAGGCACAATAAATGCAATACCTTAGGGAGAATTTCTTAGATTGAGACAAAATTTCTCAAACATTCAAATATATCAACAAGAGAGTAAAATGTTAATGTCTTGGTTATTGCAGAGGGGATATAGTAAAAGACAAATTAAAACAGCTAACTATAAAGCTTTAAAGACAGACAGAAACGATTTGCTACAATCTAAAGATAACAACCAAGAGATCCTAGTTCCTAATGCAGGTCCACAATATCAATTCTAATTGGCACATTTTACAAAATCCTCCATCATTAGCCAGTATACTTGGCAATAAGCTGATTACAGGGTATAGAAGACACTCTAATCTAAAAAGATCAACTTGTTCAAAGTAATTATATACATATGCCCAAACAGATACCATCAAATCCAGGAATGCATCCCTGTGGACACTGCTCAACATGCAGTTATGCAAAATCTATGAAATCAGTAACAGACACATTTTGGTACCAACATAAAACGGAAGGTGTAATATATGTCCTAATTTGCACATGTTCTAAATTCTATGTTGACATCACAAGGCACTTTCAGATGGTACATCAAAGTAATCCTACAGCTTTAAAATTATCAGTATTACAAAATATATATCCAGGTATTAGAGGTGGAAACCTAAAAAAAATTACTCTTAGGAGAATGTTGCAGAACACAAAAATTGGAATACATAGGTTATAATAAAAAAAGCATTAATAATATGGATTTTCACAGTATTTTCAGATAATCACAAATGTCACACATTCAGCTTGTTTTTCAGCAAACTAGCAATTTGAGAGGTACATTGTAGCGGTAAAGTGATATATTAGGAGTCAGGTGTGGTAATGTTAAATAGCTCCCGGATTGAAGGAGCTTAGTATTATTAGTATTAATAGATTTGAATAATTTTGGGAGTATATTATTGATAATACTGAAAGGGCACAATAGCAATAATTATATTAACTACAACTTATATTTATTACTACCACTTGTATTGAGCCAACAATATTATGCTGATACAATGTGCTTTTAGAAAATATTTTGGTTTGAATGAGTATATGTGTGTTTCAGAATAATACATTGTTGCATTTTCTTTTCTTTTTTTTAAAAAAATTTAATTAAAAGTTACATTTTCCACAATATAGTAACACAACAGCTAAATGTCTAAAGATCTACAGGTGAAAAAAACTTTCTTCAGTCTTTTTTTACTTCCCTGCTTTGTAGCATTTACTATTTTAAACTGTTAGTAAATACTTAAGATTCTAGCTAGCATACAAACCCAAAATGAAAGAGCCTAGCAGCTTAATACTTCAGGAGATCAAATGTATCCTTAGCATCAGTAGACAATAGGATAGAATTGGAGCCAGAGTGCCTAGCATACACCATCAGCTGGAAAAGTCAAATAGTGTTGTCCCTAGATTCCCACCCTGGGACAAATCCCACCTGCTCCATGTGCATTAGGTCAGGAAGAAATCAGCTGACCCTATTTACCAGAACTTTAGGGTAGAATTTTAGATCAGTGTTAAAGGGACAATCTACAATAGAATTTGTGTTGTTTTAAAAGTTACATAATCACTTTATCACCCATTCCCCAGTTTTGCACAACCAACACTTTTTACCTCTGTGATTACCTTGTATCTAAGAACCTTCTTCCAGCTCCCTGATCACATGACTGTGACTGTTTATTATCTATTGACTTGCAATAAAGGGATTACCTAGCTTTTAAAACAACAATACCTAGCTTTTAAAACAACAATAATTCTGGTGTTGACTGTCCCTTTAATACACTTTTTACCTCTGTGATTACCTTGTATCTAAGAACCTTCTTCCAGCTCCCTAATCACATGACTGTGACTGTTTATTATCTATTGACTTGTATTTAGTATTGTGTTGTGCTAAATCTCAAATTACTCCCCGGGCATTAACACAGTGCTTTCGGTCTCTTGTTGTGAAAAGCAATTTAAAAAGCATGTGATAAGTGGCAGCCCTCAAGGGCTTTGAAGTTAGCATATGAGCCTACCTAGGTTTAGTTTCAACTAAGAATACCAAGAGAACAAAGCAAATTTGATGATAAAAGTAAATTGGAAAGTTGATTAAAATTACAAGTCATATCTGAATAATGGAAGTTTAAATTTGACTAGACTGTCCCTTTAAGAAGAGAAAGCGGCCTGTAGTTGCCCAGGTATTGCTGGAGATTTGCCTGGTTTGACAGTGCATTCAAGGGGATCTTGAGGGGTCCTATCCCCAAGTTAGGGTCCTAACTTTGGTGTCATTGGATTCTGCTCAGTCTGGGGTATACATGGGTAGTAGTCATTAAATGACACAAAGCCTTGTTTTTATATGGCAGTTGTTCATACAATGTATGTATTTACATTATCACCTATGAGAGTGGATAGGGGCAGTGCATTTAGGCGGCTCTTGAGGGGTCCTATCCCCAGGTTAGTTTTTATAGGGCAGATGTTTATATTATGTATGTTTTCGCATTATCACCTATTAGAGTGGATAGGGGCAATGCATTCAGGGGGCTTTTGAACTGTCCTATCCTTAAGTTATTGTCTTAACTTTGGTGTCATTGGATTCTGCTCAGTCTGGGGTATACTTGGGTAGTAGTCACTAAGTGATACAAAACATTGTTTTTATATAGCAGATGTTTATACGATGTATGTATTTGCATTATCACCTATGAGAGTAGATAGGGGCAGTGCATTTAGGCGGCTCCTTAGTGGTCCTATTCCCAGGTTAGTATCTTAACTTTTGTGTCATTGCATTCTGCTCATTCTGTGGTATACTTGGGTTGTAGTCATTAAGTGATACAAAGCCTAGTTTTTATAGAGCAGATGATTATAAGATGTGTGTTTTTGCATTATCACCTTTGAGAGTGGAAGGGGCAGTGCATTCAGGGGGCTTTTGAGGGGTGCTATCCCCAAGTTAGGGTTTTAACTTTGATTTCATTGGGATCTGCTCAGTCTGGGGTATACTTGGGTAGTAGTCACTAAGTGACACAAAGCCTAGTTTATAGGGCAGATGTTTATATGATGTATGTATATGCATTATCACCTATGAGAGTGGATAGGGACAGTGCATTCAGGGGGATATTGAGGGGTCATATCCCTAAGATATGGTCTTAACTTTAGCATTATTGGATTTTGCTCAGTCTCTGGTATACTTGGGTAGTAGTCACTAAGTGACACAAAGTCTAGTTTTTAAAGTTCAGATGTTTATACCATGTATTTTTTTCCATTTTCACCTATTAGAGTGAATAGGGGCAGATCATTCAGGGGGCTCTTGAGGGGTCCTATCCCCAAGTTAGCGTCATAACTTTGGTGTCATTTGATTCTGCTCAGTCTGGGGTATACTTGGGTAGTAGTCCCTAAGTAACACAAAGCCTAGTTTTTATAGGTCAGATGTTTATACAATGTATGTGTTTGCCATTATCACCCATGAGAGTGAATAGGGGCAGAACATTTAGGCGGCTCCAGTCCTGAGGGGTCTTATCCTCAAGTTAGATTCCTATCTTTGATATTATTTTGTTATGCTTAGTCACAATCAGTGGTATGGTTGGGTAGTAGTCACTAAGTGACACAAAGTGTGTTTTTTATATTTTTTCTTTGTTTTGATTTAACATGGAAATCCCCATTCAATTGTAATAATGAATAACGAAAAAGTGTCTAATTTCAGGTGGGTAGAAAAACTGATATCATATGCCTGGTTAATATTAAAGGGACATTAAACACTTTGATATGGTAATAGAAAATGATAAATCATATACAGGTATATATATAAAAAAAACTCTGCAATATACTTTCATCATTTTTTTTTGTCCCCTTTTCCTGTAATACCATTCGGAAATTGTGAGCTTTTCAGTTCCTGCTAGAAACGGAAGTGCAGCACACTGTTATATTCCACACAGCCATTGGCTGCACACTCTAGTGACCTATTTATAACTCTAATTGGCCACAGCAGAGAAGGTAACCTAAGTTACAACATGGCAGCTCCCATTGTTTTATAGACACTAAAACTTTACACTTATTTTGTCAATATTTAAGCATCTAATAACATTTAAAAAAATACATCTACATGTTATTCTCACACTAATTTTTTTCTTTGAATACATTATTATATCTAGCATTTGTTTAGTGTTTAATGTTCATTTAAGCAGGTATATTCACATATTTAAGAGTATTAAAGCATCATCGGTCTACAGTATTAGAGGTACAATTATTTTGAACAACTCTGTGGTTCGAAATCAATTCAATAGCTATTTTAGGCTTATACGTGTATTTTTTTTAAAATAATTAGAAACTTGTCACATTACAGTAGTTCCTGTAAAAAGTGGAGTGGCGCTGTCCGACGGCTGGTGGTCCTGAAATACTTGCTCAGGTACTGACGATGAATATGACAGAAGAAAACTACAACTCCCGTAATGCAGTGGGAAAAGCCTGTCTGGTGGGAATGAACTGGGGACCCGAGACCCCCATGCTGGCGCTCTCTTGCGTTGAACGTAGGGATATACAGGCTAAACGTGAGGCTGAGGGTAGCACAGCCCACCAGCCTCTTATCCTTACCGGGGTTGCCGCACACCTCCCTCACACACTCTGTGGGAATACCACAAGCTACTGTGGCAAACAGTTAGAGGGTGGGCTGCTTTTGTTGCTAGAAGACATAAAGGGGTCGCAAGATAAAAGAGCGCTTTACAGGCTGGAATCCTCTTGCGGGTCCATTCTCATTGTATGACATTGTGAAAAGAGGGACGCTCAGCTGCATATCTTAAGTGTTCAATTGGCTCTAATCGTGTTGCAGAACCTGTGGCTCTTGGTCGCCAATCTTATTCCCTGACTGGATCCTTTTATTTCATTTGAAACCTGTCCTTAAGTGGGGATAGTCTTTAAGGGGTTAAAAGGCAACAGGCTCCCTGTGGTCCCCTTGCTTTCCCGGGCTGTGTCCTGCTTTGCCTTATCTTGGAGAGTCAGAAAATGCCCTCTGCCCTCTGATTCCAGAGCAGCAATGATTCCCGACCAGCCCACCCATGTTGTGTCCACCATCGAGAACCTGCCAGCCGAGAGCATTTCTACTAGCACCGGCCCTCTGCAGAGGATTCAAAAAGTATTTAACAGGTGAGGCACCCCATCCTGGTTCTAAATGAGTCTTGTGTCTTTTTAAGAGGACAAGTTTTCCTTAGTGTGGGACTTGAGCATTGGCTAAATTAACCTATAGGATGCTGCAGACTCAGTCATCTTTGGCAGCCAAGAGGTTATTTAAAATATTTAGACAAGGCAGCGACTCAGTTGTCAGAAACAGTTGTAATGGATGAATGTTGTTCCTCTTAATTTAAAACAAAATGCTGTATTGAGCCTAATGTAAATTTCCCTATACACCACTTGTAGAGCAAACGATGTGTGGAATTAAATATAATATGGGTAATATATATTACTTTAATTAGACAATATGTTGTTTAAAAGCTTTGATACTTGCTATCTATCTGTGTGTTTATTGATATATTGTATGTGCATTTATCTGTAGTTCTGTACTGCTTATTAGTGTTGCTGAAGCCCTATGCATCCAATGCCATTTAATCATTGTCTAGTAATGCCTTTAGCTGAGTGATATATACCCTAATTTGTGCTCTAGTACCTGTAATACAGTCAACCAGGAAGATGTATTGGTTTTCCACAGACTAGGAAGCAGCCATCCCTAATGTTACTGACAAATCACTGTCTGTTAACATTTACATGGCTCTTTCTGGTTTCTTTACATTAAACATGTATGATAAACTGTTCATCTTGTTACACATAAAACATTTTTTTTTTTAGTGATATGCTTATTATTTTATTGCCTTATGAAATTAAATTATTATTAAAGGGACATGAAACCCATTTTTTTTCTGTCATGATATAGAAAGAGCATGCAATTTTAATCAACTTTCTAATTTACTTCTATTATCTAATTTGTTTTATTCTCTTGATATTCTTTGCTGAAAAGTATATCTAGATAGGCTCAGTAGCTGCTGATTGGTTGCTGCATTTAGAAACCTCATGTGATTGGCTCACCCATGTGCATTGCTTTTTCTTCAACTAAGGATATCTAAAAAATTAAGCAAAATAAATAATAAAAGTAAATTGGATTGTTGTTTAAATTTGTATTCTCTTTCTTAATCATGAAAGAAAATATTTGGGTTTAGTGTCCCTTTAAGTTTAACGTCATGCTGAAATGTAGAAGCAGTATGTAAGAAGGAAGAGTTTGATACTTATATTTTTTGAATGTTATACAAACTGGTAGCTTAAGGAGAAATCAGTTTTAACACTGTTCAACTGCTGTAAAATTGTTTATTGTCAAAGAGTTTGGTACTCCTTTTATGAAAAATGTAACTGTACTTTATCTACTTTTGTGTAAAGGTCCTTGAACTAGTTTGCAGTTCAAAATAACATTATCTATCTATCTATCTATCTATCTATCTACTGTATGTGTGTGTTGAATACTAATCTTACACCTTTATACATTCAGTTTAAAATGCTTTCAAGGTTGAACATAGCTACAGGCCGTGGCTTTCTTTGATATTACAGCTGTATATATGAGTTAAACAAATAAAAAATAATGTGCAGGACTTTATGTGTTTTATACCCAGAATGCTATGTGACATTGACTGCTCTTTTAACAAATACAAAGTGTGTGTGCATTAACATTTCTAGAACAGGCCGGAAAACCTGCTACCAGCATTTAAATCACAATGTTTCCACCAACCTTATGGATTCATAGGCAAGGCATGCAAATGAGGAGACATGCAGTCAGTCCACTTCAGAATTATAACATCTTTTTAACATGGTAGCCCTGTAATAATTTCTTAATTATTCACAAGCTTTTCTAATTTAGAGCAGAATAGCTTGAGCTATTGCACATGATTTTGAAAGTAACTAATGAATGCACTTCTTTAGCAAAAGCCTAATGGATGCATGGAATAGCCCCCCCGGAGAAATGCAAATCTGAAATACAATAAAGGGACTATAATGGTCACTTGCATAAGGCAATCTTGAAAAGATATAAGACTTGTTACAAGTTTAAAGGGACACTGAACCCAATTTTTTTCTGTCGTGATTCAGATAGAGCATGCAATTTTAAGCAACTTTCTAATTTATTCCTATTATCAAATTTTCTTCATTCTCTTGGTATCTTTATTTGAAACGCAAGAATGTAAGTTTAGATGCCGGCCCATATTTGGTGAACAACCTGGGTTGTTCTTGCTGATTGGTGGATATATTCACCCACTAATAAAAAAATTGCTGTCCAGTGTTCTGAACCAAAAATTGCCTGGCTCCATAGCTTCGATGCCTTATTTTTCAAATAAAGATAGCAAGAGAACAAAGAAAAATTGATAATAGGAGTAAATTAGAAAGTTGCTTAAAATTGCATGCTCTATCTGAATCACGAAAGAAAAAATTTGGGTTCAGTGTCCCTTTAAACAATTTTAGCTCAGATTTGAAAATAAAACTCATTAAATTATCAATGCACTTACATACAGTATCTTAACAAACATTCTCACATTTCTCTTCTGGAAAATGCTGAAGACATCACTTCTGTTTAATGTGTAAGCATTGGACTGACTGCAAGTACACTTCCAGCCAATATGATACCCATATCCAGTGGCGTCACTAGGGGGGTGCGGGGGGTGCGGACCGTACCCGGGTGACACCTGCTCAGGGGTGAAAACAGGGCCGGCCCCCCACTGGCCCAAAGTAACTATTGTTTTTGTTTTGTTTTTAAATTGCGGAAGAGTGCTGCACGCAGCTTTATCTACCTATAAAGCCCTAGTAACTAAATTACATCATGCGCAACTTTGCAAGTCCAGCCCACTGTCATCTGGCCGCTGGCGTTATGCTGGTTACAGAGGAGGATCAGGATGGGGACAATTGCCGTCTGATGGTTGTCACCTGTTTTGTGAGTTGTAGATAGATTAGCTTATGAGAGGTGATTTAGCCCCTGTAAATATAAGAAGTTATGATTCCAGGACATTAGATAGGTAGTTCTGTAATTCATACCCTTGATTTAAGATGAGAAAGTTTTTGAATAAGATTTGTGAGTTACCGTTAGTAAATTGAAATAGTATATTATCCCTATTTGTAGTTGGTTGTAGATACACTTTGGAATTTGTAGAGTTAATTTGATTTATGTAATCGTATCATTGGTTAGGATTATGACGTGTCATCACAGCTAGAAAGAAGATAGGGGGAATTAGGTGGTTTTTACAGGAAGGCTACCAGCACTCACTTTACGTAGTCAGAGGGACGCAAGTATGCAGGGCACATTAGGTCAACTTCGATCGTCCATAAGATAGACTGAGGGTTATAGTTTGTTTACATACAGGCGCTTGACACGCCCCATAGTCACGCACAACCAATGAGGTTTATTTTACTGATAACTTATTCCTGAAAAGGGAGGATCGGGTGTGCTGGTATGTGACGAGTCTATATGTCTGAATATCTTTGTTAGGTCAGGACAGATGGAACCGCTGATAGGTTAGTGATAACGCAAGTTCCGATATTTTGTCATTAACAGTGTATAATCGGCCTGGCGACCTACATAGAAGTGTCTTGATCAAAGTTGCAGATGCCCAAATCAGGGGCGTAGTGCTTAATATCTTCTAACCAATAACGAAGACTCCTCACTACATGCCCCTGTAGATAGTAGCAATTAGTTACACAATCACTAATATAAGTAGGTTAGAAATTGCCGCTACTGTGATCGCTGGAGCCTGTAGCAATAGTGTGGATTTATTAATCGCATAGTTTTGGAAGGATTTTAGAGGTGCTGGATTGGGTATATGGTACTTATACTTACTATATGTTATTACATTTTATATTTAATTACAATTTTGTTACATTTTAGGATATGTTGATGATTGATTTAACATATTTTGCACACAACGACACAAGTACTCCTTTGCACACATCACTATTATATGTACACGCCACATTTTGGTTGGTTGCACACTTAGGGGTGGGTTCTCTTTGCAAACGTCACATTATTAAAAGTTTGATTACAATGGATGTTCTAAGACTAGTGAGTGCTTATTGAATTGTGATATATATATATATATATATATATACTGTATATACATACATACATATACACACAATATATATATATATATATATATATATATATATATATATATATATAGAGTATATAATATAAAACTATATTTTATTTTTGAAGGGGGTGACACCATGAGTTACCACACCGGGTGACACCAACCCTAGTGATGCCACTGCCCATACCTGAGTATGACCAACATCTCCTTAATGCATCCTATATTTTCAAAGGATAGTGAGGCAGCACTAAACATAGCTCATATTGTGAGTTATGCATTGTGCTTGAGTGCAGCACATAACAGTGCTAAAAAACATTTAGTTCAACTTAAATTCTGAAGTGTTGGGGGCCTTGGGGCTAGAATAAAAAAAAAAAACACCCTTACTCGCGCACAAACTCGATCGCAATATTTCACATTCTAATGTTCTTCACATAGAAGGATATGTTCTATTTAATTATAATACACATATATATATATATATATATATATATATATATATATATATATATATATATACAGTATATATATATGACAAAAAGAATGAATCCAGCACAGAAGGAATGTGTTACAACATTAGAAATAAAATCTCCATACAAATAACAATGTAGCTAAAAGTTCAGAGTTTCGCTATTTCATAGTCTCAAATGTAGGTCGTATAGAAACAACAACAACCTGCTGCAAACATGAACAGTGAAATTCCTACCTACGAGAAAGAACCTCAATCTTATGAGGTAAGGATATGGTAGAGCGGAGGGGAGGGCATAACCCACACTGAAATTATAGATCCTGTAGACAGATCGGAGGGAGCCAGTTCTCACCCATTCTGTAGACAGGAATCTCTGTATTACATTAAAGGAATCCTCAGCTTGTTTCCTCTATGGCGTTAGTGGTCCCTTAAAAACGCCTCCCTGGAGTCTTTACCTCGAGTCCCTGGAGTCTTTACCTCGGGTCTGGTCGCACATGATATAAGGGAAGACACAAAAGTTGCCACAATAGTGTTATACCCTCCACTACGCTCTGACGTATTCTTACCTCATATGATTGAGGTTCTTTCTCATAAGTAGGAATTTCACCTGTTTATGTTTGCAGCTAGTTGTTGTTGTTTCTATATGACCTACGTTTGAGACTGTGTATTTTTCTATACTATGAAATAATGAAACTCTGAACTTTTAGCTACATTGTTATTTGCACATTGTTATTTATATGGAGATTTTATTGTAACACATTCCTTCTGCGCTGGATTAATTCTTTTTGTCATTTTAATTTTCCTTTTCTCCTATGTTTTGAGGTTCATAGGATATGCAATCCAATGCACTTATATATGTGTCTATATATGTATACATATTTTATGTGTTTCTATTTGTATATATGTCTGTAAATACATATATACACATATAAATACATACATATGTACACACACACACACACATATATATGTATATGTATATATATATATATATATATATGTGCTTATTTCGACATTGTAAGGATTCTTAACACAACGTGTTGTGTGGAACACACCAGATAACACAAAGTTAGATTATAGGCTAAGGATGTGTCAAGTACTATTCACTACCTACTACCAAGTAGACACAGTTATAAGACTTGACTTGATATAGCCTAGCTCAAGCTTGTCAGTGCATATACCAGGAGGATATGTGACTGTGCTGGAATAAGGCAAGTAAGTAATAATGAGTTAAGCTGTAGTAACTGAATAAGCACAGAATGTGTCCAGATTTACTTTTTGCAGAATGGTAGTACAGAGAGTTGTTACAGCGTAACAGAGGAAATACTAAGTGGATGGAAAAAGAGTAGAGTAGGTTAGTACAATTAAGTTACTCACGACATCTGAGAATGTCTCTTAAGTTCTTGAGCGTGTAATCTGTCGGTGTGCTGGAAGTTGTGCTACTGCTGACGATCCAGAGTAGAGGGCCGTGTCTAATGACATCACGCCCATGGACAAGTCTTATTCAGGCTCTGGAAAAGGAAGACAAACTGCGATAAAGTGTTAGGTGGATTACGCTAATGAGGTAACTGCCACAAGAACAGCGAGAAGGGAAACAGGAATTAGTCCAAAGATTATTCTTTAGGCTTCGATAAAGCTGGAAGCTAGATTGGAGAGAAGGATCTTCAATAAACCAGCAAGGAATAGTTCTTGGTTGGTAAAATGTATACAGGTGATATGGTTTGACAATTATTTGTAGAAGTGAAATTGCACAGTAAAGGCTGAAATGAGGCATTAAGGAGGAATGTATAAGAGGTCTGTGACAGACATGTATATGTATGTCTATATAGAGAAAAAGATAAACAAAAGCGCTTAGGAAATAACAAGTCCTGCTTACCTCAGTTTAACCCCTCCAATTAAAACAATATATACATGTTAAGTCCTAGAGGTAGCGCTTAAAGCACGAACTAGTTATATATTAATATTGTAACAATATATAGACTATTGGTCAGAGTGTAAATAACAAATTATTTATTTTGTAGCATAAAATGAAACAGATGGATTAATTAATATGGGACGTCTCCCTGTATGGTACCTCTAGGACTTAACATATGTATGTCTATATGTCAAATCCATTTGCATTTTTTTTTGTTCTAACACCTTAAACCTCATATCTTTGAGCCCTTATGACTTTCAAATGCATTTTTTTTAAATCAACACAGACAGTGTTATTATGGGTGTAACTGTACTTTTAAATGTAATTTGTATTTGTTTTGTGCAACTTTATTGTCTCGCTTAACATTTAACTAGAGCTCTGACGTTGCGCTATCCCAACACTCGTAGAATTCAATTGTGTTCAAGCAAACACGTTTAACTTTCAACTTGTAATACCGCAATATGTCCAATGCGTGCAAAGAGTTGCGCAGCAACACTTAGCGCACCACTCGTAATTTAGCCCAAAGTAATACAGCATATGACAATGGGTTTGACTGGGAAAGGCTCAAAGGTGTAAATATTTGTATGTGTGTATGTATATATGTATACATGTGTACATAAGTATGTGTCCACATAGACACACACATATACTGTATATATAAATATAAATATATATATATATATATATATATATATAAATATATACCCATGAGTACTTCCCAGTCAAACACAATGCCATATACCATATCCCATTAAAACAAAGTGTTGAGTAGAAACTGCTGCATTAAGTATAGCACTGCCAGATTCTTAGACACATTCCATTACAGTGTCCATGTTATTGAATGTGGTACATTTCCTTATGTTGCTGAAAGTATTGGTTTTATGATTTACTACAGCTGACACTAACCATCAAATCAAAATAATTTACAGTTTTTTAAACTTGATTGACTGCATTACCTGGTTAATCATTATATTTATGAACTAAGTAAAAAGGTGAAAGTGATATACGTATGTAAATAACCATAAACATCATCACATTTTTTACATATTCTAATTGTTAATCCATTCAGCACACAGTAAAGTATTATGCAGGATGCACTGTATACAATATTGAACCTAACAAGATTGTTGTCGAATACCAAGTAGGAATCTTTCTTTTTTTGTTGTTGATTAAATTGGCTTTTATTAAAATTGCAAGTGTACAAATACATGAAAAACAGCTTACAATATTGTGGTACATACAATTAGTCTGGGACAATAAGTGTTTTTTTGTTTGCCAATTTACTGTTTATCAGATAGGAAAAAGAAAAGAAATAGTGAAAAAAGAAGATAATGAAGTTGAAAGAGATATATTAGTCGTCAGTCGCATTTATTCTATATTAAACTCCTCGCCTGTAAGTCAATAAGATATAGTCAATTTAAAGTTGTATAATATACCTCATGTCTAAGACGGATTGTTTGTATTTATTATGTAAATGATCTTCCCAAATAAAAACCAAATCAATGAAAAACTCTTTTGACACATCTTTCATATATTGATATTCCTCTAAGTGAATTATAGTATGCATTTTATCTATTTATTGAGCTATTGAAGGGACTGTGTCTTGTTTCCATTTGTTAGCAATCAGAATTTTTGCACTGTTACTCGCAATTTGAAGTATGGTTAAATGTAATCAAGATAATTTCTTAGGTGGTTTATTTAATAGCCAAATAGGTGGGTTTAATGAGATTTTAGAGGCCAAAATTATTTCTGTTTGTGACGCAAATTCTTTCCAGAAAATATTAGTTTTGGGACAGTTCTACCATATATGGCCCATGTGACCTATATCCTGATCCACAGCTGCAGCATAAGTCGGATCTATGGTGGTATAAAATCTTTAAACATGTAGGAGTATAATACCAATGATGTAAGACATTGAAGTTAACTTCTAATATTTGGGAGGATATGGAAGCTTTCATAGTTTAAAATAGTTAGATTTTAATCGTATCTCTTGGTGAAATCCCAAGGTTCAATTCCAGTTCCCATTGCTTTATAAAGCAATGTTAAGTGCCAGGAAGTTCTTGTTGCAGTATATTATATAAAATAGTGAGTGTGTGTCTAATTGGAGAAATTGACATACAAAGTTTTTTTAAATTTGTTGGGGTACGTAGCATATTCAATTAAAAAAAAAAAAATCAAATTCTTTTTATTGAGGAAAATGCATTACAGACAAGATAATAAAATGAGCACGTCTTCAGAGTTTACATACATTGCAATAAGTATTAAAAGGGTGGATATGGTAGATTACATCAAGAAGAGCAATCCGATAGTAATATATTATGGGATATGTATAATGATGTCATGTTACAGAAGAAGGCTCAAGCATTAGCAGTAGTACGGAAAAGGGGAAGACCCTTACTATTAGGTGTTGTCGATGGGAATAAATCAATTCTTTGTATTTACTGTAAGTTCCTTTGCAATACCAGTGATGTGGGTTCCCCTATTGATTAGCATATTTTCCTCATTTTCCAATTTTATTGTTATTCAACAAAACAAGACACAACACAAAACACAATTAATAAAATACTAAAAAAATTATACAAGCATGTTAGCTAAACTCTGCAGTCTAGAATCTTGGACACCGTACAATGGGTGTGCAGTTTCTATCTTAGGGTGGGGAGAGGTATGTGAATGTAATTACACCTTATTATAACTGTGGACTTCCAATATTGAAAGCAACCCTGTAAGATACATTCTTACAGCAATCAGATTGCCTTATAGGTTTAATTATTGACTATAACAAGGTAATCAGGAATGGAAGCTATTGATACCTCAGATGCAGCATTTGAGTAATTAATATCATAGGGAGGGAAAGAACTGTTCCTCTGGTTATATTAGCCATAGTGTGTTAGACCAGAACAGATATTTAATATCGATATAGGAAAAGAGGAGGTATCCATTCAAAGAGAGAATATAAGACAATAATTATAATTTAGAAATAGGCAAATAAGCAGGTGTTAAGTGCCCATTTGGCAACTATGCAGTGACAGCTATTTGTAATATTTCCCATTACTATACTCCTATGGCAAGTAATATATCATTGTGGCGTAGAGAGTATAAGGAAGTATACATATGCTGTCTATTTATGCAACAGGTGTTATATAAGATGACATGGGAGTGTCCGGAGATTCCTGTACCATGTAGATTTATACCATTCGCAGAGGGCTAATGAGATTATGGTGTAGTGCAAGATTTGAAAAAAAAAAAATATTATACCAAAATAAAACAAAACAAAAACTAGCGGCCAACAGGGCCAAGGTTGGGAACCAATACAAAACAATAACAGTATATTGTAGATTTCATACAGGCTGGTATTAAAATACACACAGAGCCTTGCTATTTGATATTAAAATATTATGATGCATGATCAGCGAAGGGATCAAACCTATCATCCTAACAAGAAAAACAACAACAAAAGATAACCATGAGAGCATCCCCAAGGCAGAACATACAGTGATCTGAGATGTCATCGCAGAAAATGCAGCATGTCTGCAGAAAGAACAGGATACATGCAGGAATTGTTAGCGCTTTAACTTTGTAGCACTGACAGTTCTCTTCAAACAGAGCTGTACTCTGGCTGCACTGTGTAAGTTTTCCATAACACAGTTCATCCAGAACAAAGTGCTGTTTGAAGTGAACAGTCAAATATGCAGTAGCGCTGCAAAGCAGCAGCACATTGATTGTTTACTGGCTCTCAGATATTTTTTTCAAACCCGCTCCTAGCCTTTCCCAATCTGCAAAGCTGTTTGTTCTGAATGTAAGACGTTCATATGAGCATTGCATCTTTTTTTTATTTCTACACTTCTATGTTAGACCAAGAGAAAAGGAAACATTTATTCAAGAGACATTTTTACAATATCTTTTTTTGTTTGCAGCTAATTTGCAATGCAATTTTCAACGACTGCACTATATTATAAAATGTTAAAAAGTGCTTTATTCTTCAGTTAACCAACCAACACATTGCAATTGAACTGGTTCCTTAGTGTAACTGCCTAAATTAAAATTGAATTGTATTTAAAAATGACCTGCAGAAAAATTTTCACTAAAAAAAATCTCATCGCAGAAAGTGAAGAAAACTTCTGCCTCTGGGGAGAGCATTGTCCGTTACTACTGTTCTGAATACTGTTATATGGCTTTTCCAGTGATAGTCTCTTCTGTATGGATTCAGATTTATGTATAAAGGCACCTGTAGTAGAATGTGGTCCGATGTACTTAGCTCCTTCATTCCTCTCGATGCCATCTGCAATTGGGGTTCTACTCACAGCCTAGCCAACCCCCATGCGTTCAGAGTAGTGTGAGGATGCTAGTATACAAAGAACTTGTGGGATCCAATGAGTAATGTCCTCTATAGATTGCTGCACAGTGGTTGTTGTGGATCGCCTAGGATCTGTGATTTCAAGCGGGGTTAGTTCTTGCCGAGGTAAATGTCCCAGCATTATATTGCGCCAGAGTTGCGACACATTTCCTACGATCGGTATTTTAGCCTTATACCGAGTGTATTTGGCTGTGCAAGCGACAGTGTCAATAACGGTCAAGGCAGCACTATTGCGGTCTAGAGTGTCCAGAGAGCAAGGATTGCAGGAAAATCCAGGGTCATATTTCGTCTGGTATGTGAGCTGTGGTGCTGGGTTGTATACACTTTTCTCGTCCATAAGGTTGATCTCAGTCATTTGCAGGGAAACATACAGCAGCGTTTCATGAGGAGCTGCAGGCTCACACGTGGCAGGAAGCTCTCTCATCATCAGTTGGTTTGATTTTTTCACTTCACACTGGAGAGCTTCAAATTGCTGCAGGAGAGAATCGAACAATGACATCAAAATGCTCACCAGTTCAGTTATCAGAGCATCCATTTTGATCTTTAGTGGATGTAGGGTAGAGTTATCACGCAAAGCACCTTTTAGGTGACGTAGACAAATCATTTTTCAATATGCCTTCCGTGGTAGAAGAGATAGTGTTTCCTCTGTCCCATACAGTTCCCGAACAGCCTGAATATCAAAGAAGATGCGGATGGCTTAAGATGTGAGCTGTAAAAATGTTTATTTTTGAAGACCTTCAACAGAGCAGTGAAAACTTGCAGCCATCTTGGGGAGCCGCCCACCGGAAGTCCTCTTTTTTTTTTTTTTTTTTCTTTTTTTCTTCTTTATTATTCAAGTTATGTAATATAGAAACCAATAAAGATTTTTTTTTTCTTTTTGATAACAAAAACTACATTGTCTTGTGCAGTCTGTTTAGTTTTTGCTTTAAAATCCATTGTTTTCGTGGAAAATTGTCATTCCGTAGGCAGGAATAGAAATCTTTATATGATTTGGACTGTCAGTGACAATATTATAATCTACAAAGAGACACAGTATGTAGTATTTATGTTTAGTGCTCCCCTAGGTACTCAAAATTCTGCTGCCCCCCCTCAAAGGTTTTAGGGCTTTTTTCCACTTTATCTTTTTTGGGGTCATTGTGTATAATCTTTTTTTTTTTTTTTTTTTTTTTTTAAGAACAATTAAAAAGAAAATTGGCTAGCAAAACACTTGCATACAGGTGGGTTGAATTGCATGCATCTCATACCAATTTCTCCATGAGAAAAGGGAGAGAAAAGAAGGGGAGTGGAAAAAGGGAGGGAAAGGAATGCTGGAAGGGAGAGAGAGAGAGAGAGAAGAGAAAAGTGGTGAGGGAAAGAAAGGAGTGAAAGAAGGGAGCAAGGAAGAGTTTAGAGAAAGAAGGGAGGGAGGGAATGAACGGAGTGAGTCGAGGGAGGGAAGAAGGGAAGGAGAAAGCGAAAGAAGGGAGAGAGGAAGGGAGGGAAAGAAGAATACACTTTGAAATAATCACTGCCCTTTACATGCAACAACATACAGTAATTACCATCATTCAAGTAAAGAAACTTTTTAAGTGTCCGTTTCCTATTTACTCCATGGGTTCATGAATGCAGAGAAAGCTAGCTATTAGTAGCTAACATACATTAGCACTGAGAGTTTATGATTAGACATCACATGAATGCAGAGAAAGCTAGCTATTAGAAGCTAGCATACATTAGCACTGAGAGTTTATGATTAGACATCACATGAATGCAGAGAAAGCTAGCTATTAGTAGCTAACATACATTAGCACTGAGAGTTTATGATTAGACATCACATGAATGCAGAGAAAGCTAGCTATTAGTAGCTAACATACATTAGCACTGAGAGTTTATGATTAGACATCAAATGAATGCAGAGAAAGCTAGCTATTAGAAGCTAGCATACATTAGCACTGAGAGTTTATGATTAGACATCACATGAATGCAGAGAAAGCTAGCTATTAGTAGCTAACATACATTAGCACTGAGAGTTTATGATTAGACATCACATGAATGCAGAGAAAGCTAGCTATTAGTAGCTAACATACATTAGCACTGAGAGTTTATGATTAGACATCACAAGCTGATCTAAGCAGTGCAGAGACGCATCCAGTCTATTAGCTGCTAAGATCTGCAATAAGCACTGTGCTGGCAGACCCACCACAGATGATAAGGGGAGGCAGCATATCGGCACAAGGTCATCTCCTCCAGCCTCACCTTGGAAGCATATCCCCGGTCAAGTTTCTCACCAAGAACAGTTCCATTGCAAAAATGCTGGCGGCTCTAAATGAAGCAACGGTTTAAAGGAGCACTGCCTATAAAGAGTGACCTTAATCCGGCATGTGCTTTGTCTTCTCTGTAAAAGCCTGCACTTTATTGCTCACTGTACTGTATGCTGGCTTTTAGAGAGAGGATAGGACAGATGTGCTGCCCATCCCACATCTTCTGCCCTTGGCACCGGCCTTGTTGGCCTAGGCCATAATACGCCACTGACAGTATGTATACAAGTACAATGGACCGAAAACATATTTAAAACATTAAATAGCATGAAGAAACAAAACAAAACAGGGAAAAAAAAATAAAGAAAACAGATATAAAGAGAAAACTGGCCTAAGATTCTAAGCATCTTTCTGCTATTAAATTAGCAATTGGGTCTGTCATAACATGCATTAATATAAAATATATTAACATGACTGGTGAAAAGAGTCTCACACAAAATTACACTTTTTGAGTTCAGAGTGTTTATATTGTTCCCACAGAAACATCATATCAAAATAAGTGTTCAATTTCCCAGTTTTATAGTAGTGGAACCTTTCTAGAATTAGTGTTTTGTTTACTAGATTTTCCCAGTCTGAAAGGGAGGGGATATGGGGAGATTTCCAGAGTTTAGGACTTAATTGTTTGGCTGGAATTATCAAGATTTGGAATAGATAATGCCTAACCTTACAAGGTATGTCTGAAAGAGCATTGAATAGAAAGATTTCCGGTGAGAACTTTGTTTTAGTACCCCTAACCTTGCAAATTTGCGTGTGGACCTGCTCCCATATGTGTAACATGTTGCCCTCTTGATTACATCCTCTCCAACATTTGTTACTGGCATTACTAAACATGTTGTTAAATACCACCTATTGATTATTTTTATATTAGTTTCCAGCGATGAAGATGAGTGGGCTGATTTAGCGGTAGCATTGGACCATAAAGTCCATGGTTTGGGAGTTATTTGTTAGTTCAGTTCTTTCCCCCAGCTGCGGACATAATGGGGAATTGGAGGTAAATGTAATGCTTGTGGGATATTTACCTATCAGACTAATCCTGGCCAGTAGTCTTTTTATCCCGACATCAAGTGGAAAGATAAGGAAATATCCTAGAACAAGTGAAACAGGTAGAAAAGGAGGTAAGCAGTAATCACGGTAGACAGGGAAATCCCTTACGGCACCAAGGGAAAAGCATAGAATGGTCTGAGACAAGCAGGAGTCAGTAATGAGCAGGCAGTCCGATGATACACAGCAAATCAGGGAATAAGCAGGAGAGAAGTCAGTGGTAAGCAGGTTTCAGGCAACAATTAGGAAGTCCAAATGTATCTCAGCAGTTAAGGGGTTAAACAATAGAATGTTTAGAGGCAAGCAGGTTTCATTGCAAAAAATAGGCAGTCCAAATGTATCTCAGCAGTTCAGGGGTTAAGCAAAAGAATGGTCAGAGACAAGCAGGTTTCAGCAACAGTAAGGCAATCACAGTATACAGCAGTTTCAGAAGAAAGGCACCCATGAAGCAAATACAACCTTTACTTGGGCAAAGAGGAAATAAATCCTCATACTTACATAGACGCAGATCCACGCCAAAAGAGGGCCCACAGATCTGGCTGGCATCAGAATGATGACATCATCGATGCACGCCCACAGGAACCGATGCGTCCATGGCAATGGCCATGGCAACAGGAGCGGCGACACAGGAGCCGTCAGGAGCGGTGTGATAGTAAATATACTGTAATATGATATTTATTTTTAATGACAAGCCAATCTGACCATGTTTCTCTTATAATGGGATATGAAGTGATTTTATGCGACAGGGACAATGAGGGGGCCCAACAGGCTCCCCCAAGTGGGGGATTTCCAAAGTTGGGATTCTAGATGTACACTTCTTTTATATGAGTTTTGCCTTATACATCTATAACCCTACTCAAGGATATTGCTAGTTTATATAAGGCGATATTGGGTACCCACAGTCCCTTACCCTCTCTAGATGTGTATAAGGTAGTTTTAGAGATATGTAATCATTCATTATATATTGTAATTTACGTATATCTCTGCTAAAACCCCAGGGACAGGGAGGGCTTGCATGACTTATAAAGATTTGGATAGTAATGTTATTTTCAATGTAGATATTCTCCTTAGTTTAATGAAATATTTTTTGGTAGCCAAGAGGAAGTAAGGTGCTTAAATTCGCTCAGTAGACGGCCATAGTTTAGTTTGCGTAGCTCTTCCAGCTCTAAAAGTAAAAAGAAATCCCAAGTGCTTCAAAGATTTCTTTTGAATTTTAAAAGGGCATTGTTAGATTTTGTTGAGTGTGTCTGGGGATATGATAATTGGGTATAATTCAGATTTTGTTTAGTTAATTGAAAATGTTTACACTGCTCTGTATAACGCTAAGCATATTAATTTTATCCTTATAGCGATGAATAAATGTGTGTGTTTGGAAATAAAAATACCAATCTACAAAGATAAGGAATTATTTATTTATGATGAACATATATATTTTTTTGTCATGGGGTGAAATCTTTAATAGTATATCTCATTAAATAAGCGTAGAGAAAAGTAAAACTCTTGTTAATAATGCAATAAATATGACACTTTCTTTGTAGCTCATCTAATCTTGCTGGTTTCTTGTTTTACTCTGTGGTGTAAAGCTTTATTCATTTTGACCACAAAGTGACAACTTATTATGTAGTGTTCTTTAACTATTGATTTGCAAATTATACTTGGTGCCTTGGGCCATTTTAAAGCTGGGAGCTTATTAGTTTACCATTTAGCTAAATTGCTTTATTCAAAGTTTACTTTATTTGTCTTTACTTTATTCAAATAAACTTTTCTGCTGTGTTTTAAAGTTACTGGTCCCTATAAAGAAACTTAAAGGAAAATTAAACCTTACATTTTTATTTCACAATTCAGATGCAGCATACAACTTAAATACATTTTCCAATTAAAGGGATGTTAATCTGCTGAGTACAACTACAATTGAATGGTTACTACTCACCTTGCTATGTTTTCCTCCCGTGCTTGTAGCTGTCTTCAAAGTTGTTCTCTTATTTTAACCACTTACAATTATCAATTAGTGAAGCTCTGTATCTTCACACTGGGCGCCGCCATCTTGGAGCTTATATTTGTTATGTAACTTATAAACTGTGCAAAAAACTACAAAAATGTTATGCTTCTACTCTCTATTATGTGAGCTAAACTGAAGTATAGGTACAGCTGTGAAAAAAACAGATCTGTAAAAGTGCACTGCTTCAGTCACATGATGCAGCAATATGTGAGCCAGATGATGGCGACGCCCAATATTTTAATGAGTTAAAATAAGAGAACGGCTTTAAGGAGAGCTGCAGGTACAGGAGCAAATTCAATAGTATGGTGAGTAGTAACCATGCTACTGTAGTTGTACACTGCTCCTAAACCTACCTAGATATGGATTTCAACAAGGATACCAAGAGAACAAAGCAAACTCTCTCTCTGTCTTTACTGCTTTTCACACATACACACACACTATTTAGTGTCGTCCAATCCAAAGATAAATGCACTCTTTGTCTTTAACCTCTTAATGACATGGGCATACCCTTATATCATGTGTCCTTAAGGTTTTTTTTATCCTGGTAATATCACGGGTCTTGAAGACAGTGGCGATTTGTGCTAGTACTACATGCCTTCTTCTAGGAGGCATTATTATTATTTTATTATTATTATCATTTATTTGTAAAGCGCCACCAAATTCCGTAGCGCTGGGTACAATGATAGGGGGATACAATGACAAAGATTTGTGATAAAATACAAAACATAACAAAACTAAACAAATCTAGTACAGGAGAAAGAGGGCCCTGCTCCGGAGAGCTCACAGTCTATAGGTTAAGGGTGCAGAGACATAAGGTTGGGGTAGCTTGTTACATCGGTTGTATTTACAGCAGTGAGTCAGGCAGTTCATGTATAAGTTTGGTTCAGATGAGGGATGGAGGAGAGATGGTAAACCTCTCTGAATAGGTGAGTTTTCAAGGAGTGTCTGAAGCTATACAAGGTTGGAGACAGTCTTATGGAGTGGGGTAGAGAGTTCCAGAGGACAGGAGCAGCACCTGCGAAGTCTTGGAGGCGGGAGTGGGACGTAGAGATAACAGGAGTGTAGAGATGTAGGTCAGAGGTTGATTGAAGAGGACGGGATGGGGAATATTTCATGATGAGAGAGGAAATATATTTGGGAGTTAGACAGTTAAGTGCTTTGTAAGTTAGGGTTAATACTTTAAATTGTATTCTGGAGTGTATAGGGAGCTAGTGTAGAGACTGGCAGAGCGGAGCAGCTGATGTAGATCGGCGACTTAGGTGGATGAGTCTAGCAGAAGCATTCATAATAGATTGGAGGGAGGAGAGGCGGTGTTTTGGAAGGCCATTTAGGAGTAGATTGCAATAATCAATGCGTGACAAAATGAGGGAATGAATAACATAATTTATGTAAGAACTTACCTGATAAATTCATTTCTTTCATATTAGCAAGAGTCCATGAGCTAGTGACGTATGGGATATACATTCCTACCAGGAGGGGCAAAGTTTCCCAAACCTCTAAATGCCTATAAATACACCCCTCACCACACCCACAAATCAGTTTAACGAATAGCCAAGAAGTGGGGTGATAAGAAAAAAGTGCGAAAGCATATACAATAAGGAATTGGAATAATTGTGCTTTATACAAAAAAATCATAACCACCACAAAAAAGGGTGGGCCTCATGGACTCTTGCTAATATGAAAGAAATTAATTTATCAGGTAAGTTCTTACATAAATTATGTTTTCTTTCATGTAATTAGCAAGAGTCCATGAGCTAGTGACGTATGGGATAATGACTACCCAAGATGTGGATCTTTCCACGCAAGAGTCACTAGAGAGGGAGGGATAAAATAAAGACAGCCAATTCCTGCTGAAAATAATCCACACCCAAAATAAAGTTTAATGAAAACATAAGCAGAAGATTCAAACTGAAACCGCTGCCTGAAGTACTTTTCTACCAAAAACTGCTTCAGAAGAAGAAAACACATCAAAATGGTAGAATTTAGTAAAAGTATGCAAAGAGGACCAAGTTGCTGCTTTGCAAATCTGATCAACCGAAGCTTCATTCCTAAACGCCCAGGAAGTAGAAACTGACCTAGTAGAATGAGCTGTAATCCTTTGAGGCGGAGTTTTACCCGACTCAACATAGGCATGATGAATTAAAGATTTCAACCAAGATGCCAAAGAAATGGCAGAAGCTTTCTGCCCTTTTCTAGAACTGGAAAAGATAACAAATAGACTAGAAGTCTTTCGGAAAGACTTAGTAGCTTCAACATAATATTTCAAAGCTCTAACAACATCCAAAGAATGCAACGATTTCTCCTTAGAATTCTTAGGATTAGGACATAATGAAGGAACCACAATTTCTCTACTAATGTTGTTGGAATTCACAACCTTAGGTAAAAATTGAAAAGAAGTTCGCAACACCTCCTTATCCTGATGAAAAATCAGAAAAGGAGACTCACAAGAAAGAGCAGATAATTCAGAGACTCTTCTGGCAGAAGAGATCGCCAAAAGGAACAAAACTTTCCAAGAAAGTAATTTAATGTCCAATGAATGCATGGGTTCAAAAGGAGGAGCTTGAAGAGCCCCCAGAACCAAATTCAAACTCCAAGGAGGAGAAATTGACTTAATGACAGGTTTTATACGAACCAAAGCTTGTACAAAACAATGAATATCAGGAAGACTAGCAATCTTTCTGTGAAAAAGAACAGAAAGAGCAGAGATTTGTCCTTTCAAGGAACTTGCGGACAAACCCTTATCTAAACCATCCTGAAGAAACTGTAAAATTCTCGGTATTCTAAAAGAATGCCAAGAAAAATGATGAGAAAGACACCAAGAAATATAAGTCTTCCAGACTCTATAATATATCTCTCTAGATACAGATTTACGAGCCTGTACCATAGTAGTAATCACAGAGTCAGAGAAACCTCTTTGACCAAGAATCAAGCGTTCAATCTCCATACCTTTAAATTTAAGGATTTGAGATCCTGATGGAAAAAAGGACCTTGTGACAGAAGGTCTGGTCTTAACGGAAGAGTCCACGGTTGGCAAGAGGCCATCCGGACAAGATCCGCATACCAAAACCTGTGAGGCCATGCCGGAGCTACCAGCAGAACAAACGAGCATTCCTTCAGAATTTTGGAGATTACTCTTGGAAGAAGAACTAGAGGCGGAAAGATATAGGCAGGATGATACTTCCAAGGAAGTGATAATGCATCCACTGCCTCCGCCTGAGGATCCCGGGATCTGGACAGATACCTGGGAAGTTTCTTGTTTAGATGAGACTCCATCAGATCTATTTCTGGAAGTTCCCACATTTGAACAATCTGAAGAAATACCTCTGGGTGAAGAGACCATTCGCCCGGATGCAACGTTTGGCGACTGAGATAATCCGCTTCCCAATTGTCTATACCTGGGATATGAACCGCAGAGATTAGACAGGAGCTGGATTCCGCCCAAACCAGAATTTGAGATACTTCTTTCATAGCCAGAGGACTGTGAGTCCCTCCTTGATGATTGATGTATGCCACAGTTGTGACATTGTCTGTCTGAAAACAAATGAACGATTCTCTCTTCAGAAGAGGCCAAGACTGAAGAGCTCTGAAAATTGCACGGAGTTCCAAAATATTGATCGGTAATCTCACCTCCTGAGATTCCCAAACTCCTTGTGCCGTCAGAGATCCCCATACAGCTCCCCAACCTGTAAGACTTGCATCTGTTGAAATTACAGTCCAGGTCGGAAGAACAAAAGAAGCCCCCTGAATTAAACGATGGTGATCTGTCCACCACGTCAGAGAGTGTCGTACAATCGGTTTTAAAGATATTAATTGAGATATCTTTGTGTAATCCCTGCACCATTGATTCAGCATACAGAGCTGAAGAGGTCGCATGTGAAAACGAGCAAAGGGGATCGCGTCCGATGCAGCAGTCATAAGACCTAGAATTTCCATGCATAAGGCTACCGAAGGGAATGATTGCGACTGAAGGTTTCGACAAACTGAAATCAATTTTAGACGTCTCTTGTCTGTCAAAGACAGAGTCATGGACACTGAATCTATCTGGAAACCCAGAAAGGTTACCCTTGTCTGAGGAATCAATGAACTTTTTAGTGAATTGATCCTCCAACCATGATCTTGAAGAAACAACACAAGTCGATTCGTATGAGATTCTGCTAAATGTAAAGACTGAGCAAGTACCAAGATATCGTCCAAATAAGGAAATACCACAATACCCTGTTCTCTGATTACAGACAGAAGGGCACCGAGAACCTTTGTAAAAATTCTTGGAGCTGTAGCTAGGCCAAACGGCAGAGCCACAAACTGGTAATGCTTGTCCAGGAAAGAGAATCTCAGGAACTGATAGTGATCTGGATGAATCGGAATATGCAGATATGCATCCTGTAAATCTATTGTGGACATATAATGCCCTTGCTGAACAAAAGGCAAGATAGTCCTTACAGTTACCATTTCGAATGTTGGTATCCTTACGTAACGATTCAATATTTTTAGATCCAGAACTGGTCTGAAGGAGTTCTCCTTCTTTGGTACAATGAAGAGATTTGAATAAAACCCCAGCCCCTGTTCCAGAACTGGAACTAGCATAATTACTCCAGCCAACTCTAGATCTGAAACACATTTCAGAAATGCTTGAGCTTTCACTGGATTTACTGGGACACGGGAAAGAAAAAATCTCTTTGCAGGAGGTCTTATCTTGAAACCAATTCTGTACCCTTCTGAAATGATGTTCTGAATCCAAAGATTGTGAACAGAATTGATCCAAATTTCTTTGAAAAAACGTAACCTGCCCCCTACCAGCTGAGCTGGAATGAGGGCCGCACCTTCATGTGGACTTAGAAGCTGGCTTTGCTTTTCTAGAAGGCTTGGATTTATTCCAGACTGGAGATGGTTTCCAAACTGAAACTGCTCCTGAGGAAGAAGGATCAGGCTTTTGTTCTTTGTTGAAACGAAAGGAACAAAAACGATTATTAGCCCTGTTTTTACCCTTAGATTTTTTATCCTGTGGTAAAAATGTTCCTTTCCCACCAGTAACAGTTGAGATTATAGAATCCAACTGAGAACCAAATAATTTGTTACCCTGGAAAGAAAGGGAAAGTAGAGTTGATTTAGAAGACATATCAGCATTCCAAGTTTTAAGCCATAAAGCTCTTCTAGCTAAAATAGCTAGAGACATAAACCTGACATCAACTCTGATAATATCAAAAATGGCATCACAGATAAAATGATTAGCATGTTGAAGAAGAATAATAATATTATGAGAATCATGATCTGTTACTTGTTGCGCTAAAGTTTCCAACCAAAAAGTTGAAGCTGCAGCAACATCAGCCAATGATATAGCAGGTCTAAGAAGATTACCTGAACACAGATAAGCTTTTCTTAGAAAGGATTCAATTTTCCTATCTAAAGGATCCTTAAACGAAGTACCATCAGCCGTAGGAATAGTAGTACGTTTAGCAAGGGTAGAAATAGCCCCATCAACTTTAGGAATTTTGTCCCAAAATTCTAATCCGTCAGATGGCACAGGATATAATTGCTTAAAACGTTAGAAGGAGTAAATGAATTACCCAAATTATTCCACTCTCTGGAAATTACTTCAGAAATAGCACCAGGAACAGGAAAAACTTCTGGAATAACCACAGGAGATTTAAAGACCTTATCTAAACGTTTAGATTTAGTATCAAGAGGACCAGAATCCTCAATTTCTAAAGCAATTAGTACTTCTTTAAGTAAAGAACGAATAAATTCCATTTTAAATAAATATGAAGATTTATCAGCATCAACCTCTGAGACAGAGTCCTCTGAACCAGAAGAGTCATTAGAATCAGAATGATGATGTTCATTTAAAAATTCATCTGTATAAAGAGAAGTTTTAAAAGATTTTTTATGTTTACTAGAAGGAGGAATAACAGACATAGCCTTCTTGATGGATTCAGAAACAAAATCTCTTATGTTATCAGGAACACTCTGAATATTAGATGTTGATGGAACAGCAACAGGTAATGTAAATTTACTAAAGGAAATATTATCTGCATTAACAAGTTTGTCATGACAATTAATACAAACAACAGCTGGAGGAACAGGTACCAAAAGTTTACAGCAGATACACTTAGCTTTGGTAGTTCAAGCACCAGACAACGATTTTCCTGAAGTATCTTCTGACTCAGATGCAACGTGGGACATCTTGCAATATGTAAGAGAAAAAACAACATATAAAACAAAATTGATCAAATTCCTTAAATGACAGTTTCAGGAATGGGAAAAAATGCCAAGTAACAAGCTTCTAGCAACCAGAAGCAATGAAAAATGAGACTTAAATAATGTGGAGACAAAAGCGACGCCCATATTTTTTTTTTTAGCGCCAAATAAGACGCCCACATTATTTGGCGCCTAAATGCTTTTGGCGCCAAAAATGACGCCACATCCGGAACGCCGACATCTTTGGCGCAAAAGAACGTAAAAAAAATGACGCAACTTCCGGCGACACGTATGACGCCGGAAACAGAAATGATTTTTTGCGCCAAAAAAATCAGCGCCAAGAATGACGCAATAAAATGAAGCATTTTCAGCCCCCGCGAGCCTAACAGCCCACAGGAAAAAAGTCAAATCTTTTAAGGTAAGAAAAAATGATTGATTCAAATGCATTATCCCAAATATGAAACTGACTGTCTGAAAATAAGGAATGTTGAACATCCTGAGTCAAGGCAAATAAATGTTTGAATACATATATTTAGAACTTTATAAAAAAGTGCCCAACCATAGCTTAGAGTGTCACAGAAAATAAGACTTACTTACCCCAGGACACTCATCTACATATAGCAGATAGCCAAACCAGTACTGAAACGAGAATCAGCAGAGGTAATGGTATATATATAAGAGTATATCGTCGATCTGAAAAGGGAGGTAAGAGATGAATCTCTACGACCGATAACAGAGAACCTATGAAATAGACCCCGTAGAAGGAGATCATTGCATTCAAATAGGCAATACTCTCCTCACATCCCTCTGACATTCACTGCACGCTGAGAGGAAAAGCGGGCTCCAACCTGCTGGGGAGCGCATATCAACGTAGAATCTAGCACAAACTTACTTCACCACCTCCATAGGAGGCAAAGTTTGTAAAACTGATTTGTGGGTGTGGTGAGGGGTGTATTTATAGGCATTTTGAGGTTTGGGAAACTTTGCCCCTCCTGATAGGAATGTATATCCCATACGTCACTAGCTCATGGACTCTTGCTAATTACATGAAAGAAAAGTATTTTTGTAGTTTTTTGAGTAAGGAAGGGACGAATTCTTGAAATGTTGCGTAGGTGTGAACGGCAGAATTTGGTAAGCGCTTGTATATGTGGGTTGAATGTGAGTTCTGTGTCTAGTGTGACCCCAAGACAGCGGACCTGGGGTGAGGTGTTGAGAATAGAGTCTCCAACCATCAGAGAAATGCCAGGTGTTGGATGTCTCGAAGAGGGGGGGGATAAGAAGCATCTCAGTTTTGGACAGATTGAGTTGGAGGTAGTGTGAAGATATCCAAGAGGAAATTGCAGAGAGGCAGTCAGAAATCTGGTTGAGTAAAGAGGGAGAGATATCGGGAGAGGAAAGATAGATTTGGGTATCATCAGCATACAAGTGGTACTGGAATCCATAGGAGGCTATAAGTTTTCCAAGGCAGAATGTATAGAGAGAGAAAAGCAAGGGGCCCAAGACAGAGCCTTGCGGTACTCCAACTGAGAGAGGCATAGGATCACAAGATATGTTGTTAAAGGAAACTGAAAACGAGCATTCAGCAATAGCACTTTCTCGCCACTGTTGGCAAGAGCTACACTATTTAACCCCTTAATGAAAAAATGACAGTTGAGCTCCATACCTCACCCAAATACAAGTGGTGTTTTGATGTGCTCGTGCACGATTTCCCCATAGACATCAATGGGAAGAGCCGGCAAAACACCTATCATAGCGGAAAAAAAAGCTCCGTAACGCATCCCCATTGATGTCTATGGGGAAAGAAAAAGTTACGTTTAAACCTAACACCCTAACATAAAAACCAAGTCTAAACACCCCTAATCTGCTGCCCCTAACATCGCCGCCACCTACATTACAGTTATTAACCCCTAATCTTCTGCCCCTAACATCACAGCCACCTAAATAAAACTATTAACACCTAATCTGCCGCTCCCGATATCGCTGCCACCTAAATACACTTATTAACCCCTAATCTGCTGCTCCTGATATCGCCACCACCTACATTACAGTTATTAACCCCTAATCTGCCGCACCCAAAGTCGCCGCCACTATACTAAAGTTATTAACCCCTAAACCTCTGGCCTCCCACATCACTAACACTAAATAAATATATTAACCCCTAAACCTAACCCTAACGTAACCCTAACCCCCCCTAACTTAAATATAATTAAAATAAATCTAAATTAAACTTTCAATTATTACCTAAATAATTCCTATTTAAAAATAAATACTTACCTGTAAAAAAAATAAATAAGCTAGCTACAAAATAAATAATAGTTACATTGTAGCTATCTTAGGTTTTATTTTTATTTCACAGGTAAGTTTGTATTTATTTTAACTAGGTAGACTAGTTAGTAAATAGTTATTAACTATTTACTAACTACCTAGCTAAAATAAATACAAAGTTACCTGTAAAATAAAACCTAACCTGCCTTACAATAAAACCTAACATTACAATTAAATAAAATAAATTCAGTTAATAAAATACAATTATCTAAATTACAAAACAAAACAAAACACTAAATTACACAAAATAAAAAACGAAATTATCAAAAATAAAAACAAATTACTCCTAATCTAATAGCACTATCAAAATAAACCCCCCCCCCCAAAAGGGCCTTTTGCGGGGCATTGCCCCAAAGAAATCAGCTCTTTTACCTGAAGAAAAAATACAAACAACCCCCCAACAGTAAAACCCACCATCCACACAACCAAACCCCCCAAATAAAATTCTAGTTTTCGAAGACCGGACATCCATCCTCATCCAGGCGGCAGAAGTCTTCATCCAAGCGGGAAGAAGTCCTCATCGTAGCCGACAGAAGTCTTGATCTAAGCGGGCAGAAGTCTTCATCCAAGCATCCAGAAGTCTTCATCCAGAAGGCATCTTCTATCTTCATCTATCCGGCGCGGAGCAGGTCCATCTTCAAGACATCCGGTGCGGAGCATCCTCTTCTTCCGATGGTCGCGGAAGAATGAAGTTTCCCTTTAAGTGACGTCATCCAAGATGACATTCCTTACATTCCGATTGGCTGATAGAATTCTATCAGCCAATAGGAATTAAAGGGGAAAAAATCCTATTGGCTGTTGCAATCAGCCAATAGGATTGAGCTTTCATCCTATTGGCTGATCCAATCAGCCAATAGGATTGAGCTTGCATTCTATTGGCTAATCCAATCAGCCAATAGAATGCGAGCTCAATCCTATTGGCTGATTGCAACAGCCAATAGGAATTTTTCCCCTTTAATTCCTATTGGCTGATAGAATTCTATCAGCCAATCGAAATGTAAGGGACACCATCTTGGATGACATCACTTAAAGGGAAACTTCATTCTTCAGCGACTATCGGAAGAAGAGGATGCTCCACGCCGGATGTCTTGAAGATGGACCCGCTCCGCGCTGGATGGATGAAGATAGAAGATGCCGTCTGAATGAAGACTTCTGCCCGCTTGGATGAAGACTTCTGCTGTCTTCGATGAGGACTTCTGCCCGCTTGGATGAAGACTTCTGCCACCTGGATAAGGATGGATGTCCGGTCTTCGAAAACTGTAAGTGGTTCGTCGGGGGTTAGTGTTAGGTTTTTTAAGGGTTTATTGGGTGGGTTTTATTTTTAGCTTCGGGTTTGGGAAATGTAAAAGAGTTAAATGCCCTTTTAAGGGCAATGTCCATCCAAATGCCCTTTTCAGGGCAATGGTTAGCTTAGGTTTATTTAGATAGAATTTTATTTGGGGGGTTCGGTTGTGTTTGTGGTGTGGGGGTTGTTTGTATTTTTTTTACAGGTAAAAGAGCTGATTTCTTTGGGGCAATGCCCCGCAAAAAGCCCTTTTAAGGGCCATTGGTAGTTTAGTGTAGGCTAGGGGTTTTTTTTATTTTGGGGTGGCTCTTTTATTTTGATAGGGCTATTAGATTAAGAGTAATTCGTTTTTATTTTTGATAATTTTGTTTTTTATTTTGTGTAATTTGGTGTTTATTTTTTTTTGTAATGTAGATAATTGTATTTTATTAATTTAATTTATTTTATTTGATAAATAAAACCTAAGATAGCTACAAAATAAATAATAGTTACATTGTAGCTAGCTTAGGTTTTATTTTATAGGTAAGTATTTCATTTTAAATAGGAATTATTTAGGTAATAATTGTAAGTTTAATTTAGATTTATTTTAATTATATTTAAGTTAGGGGGTGTTAGGGTTAGACTTAGGGTTACGTTAGGGTTAGGTTTAGGAGTTAATATATTTATGTAGTGATGTGGGAGGCCAGAGGTTTGGTGGTTAATAGTTTATTTTAGTATATTTCGTTGTGGAGGGCTTGCGGTTTAGTATTAATAGGTTTATTATTGCGGCGGTGTGGGCAGACAGCAGATTAGGGGTTAATAATCTTTAAATAGTGTTTGTGATGTGGTAGGGCGGCGGTTTAGGGGTTAATAGGTTTATTATAGTGGTGACGATGTCGGGGAGAGGCGGAATAGGGGTTAATACATTCTTTAAGTTGCGGCGATATACGGAGCGGCAGATTAGGGATTAATACATTTATTATAGTGTTTGCGATGCAGGAGGGCCTCGGTTTAGGGGTTAATAGGTAGTTTATGGGTGTTAGTATACTTTTTTAACAGTTTAGTTATGAGTTTTATGCTACAGCTTTGTAGCGTAAAACTCATAACTGCTGACTTTAGATGGCGGTACAGATCTTGTCATTTTAGGCTGTACCGCTCACCTTTTGGCCTTACAGCAAAACTCGTAATACTGGCCCTATGGGAGCCCTATTGAAAAAGGACTTTTTTAAAAGTGCGGTACTGACATTGCGTGAAGGCCAAAAAGGTGTGCGGTACACTTATTCTGACAAGACTTGTAATAGCGGCGTTAGGAAAAAAGCATCGTTATGAAGCATAACAATGCTTTTTCACTCATAACGCAAAACTCGTAATCTAGCTGTATGAAAGTTCTTCTGCCTATACATCTATAACGTTCACTTGCTTAGCATACCATAAAGTTTTCTTAAAAGTTCTAAAAATAGTGCATCGTGCTAAAGCCATATGCACACGCTTGAGCCCACTTCAGTATGCTCTTATGAAAAGGGGCCAAGTATCAACCAAGAAACCAAGACAAATAGGTACATTTGATAAAAGAAATAATTGTTTTTTTAATTGTAAGCTGTATCTAAATCATAAAAAGTTAATTTGGACTTTCATGTACCTTTAATAAACATAAAAGAGTCATTGGTAACTACCTTGTTTTAATTATAAAGTTCTTTAGCATAAGTAATTCCAGGATTACCCAATTAGCAGTGAACACTCAGTAAGGCCTGAACAGAACTACACAGGTAGTTACATACTAACTCTGCTTTGCAAGAATTTGAAGCACTGTTTTAAACTATTAATTTCTTCTGCTTAAAGTGATGGTAGACTTTCCCCTTTATAAAAACAGATCTGGAATGTTAGTGATATTTTAGATAGCGTTTAATTAATCAGTTGTAATGAAGATGCGCTATAACTTACTTTTTAATATAGATATGAAATTTATATTCACTGCGCTACGGCCGCCCACTTCAGAACTCTGTGAGTTAACAGTTTGAATTATTCTCCAATCAGGGCTCTAGCTACAACAAAAGGCGCCCAAAGGGGAGAACGCTGATTTGAGAACAATTCTAACCTTAAGCTCACAGAAAATTTTACTTTTGAAGTGGGGCGGCGTAATGCGGGGAATTTGAATTTCATATCTATATTAAAAAGTAAGTTATAGCTCATCTTCATTACAACTAATGAATTAAAATCCATCTAAAATATAACTAATATTCCAGATCTGTTTTTATAAAGGGAGAGATTACCATCACTTTAACAATAAAAAAATGATGAAATCTTACAAAGATTTTCTGTTATTTAGTGAAAACAAACATAAACCACCAGTGATGAATGAACTGTATATCCTGTAAGTATGCTTAATTTGTTTCACAGTAGGTATATAGCAGGCGCAAGGGTTTTAAAAAAAAAATGGATGTCATCTGTTCTCGGATATGATATTATGTGTCCTTGAATCATCCAGTGCCTGTTACAAGTGGACAGTTGCTACCAGATTACCAGGGTGAATGTAGATGTTTGTATATATTGCAGAAGACTATTACTTACAGACTGCGCAAAAATCATACAACTCAACACTGTGCTTTTTTAATGACAGCAATAAGTACAAAAAAAGCTTTACAAGGATATTGATTACACGTGTAGCACAAAAATCTTAACATTCAAATGCAATAGCTTTGCTTGAGTATAGATAGTCCATACTGCCACCATTTTTGTCTCTTATTATAAATCCAAAGTTATTAATTTATCATTTGAGTGACAGTCTAGTGCACGCTGACATCTGCATGTTGGGTATCGCAGGTGTGTTAAATCCCTCACATAATATACTTCTAGGGGCGCGCTCAGTAAAAGGCATTCCAGATATCGCTTGACGGGACAGATTTAAAACAGGCAATGAAAAAAGACAAACAAGGCTGTGTGAAACATAGGTTTGTTGAAGTAATTATCTAACGGGTTTTCCACATGGATTGTTTGTACAGTCATTTTATTGTCTGTTTTATATCTGTGCCCAATTGTCCTCAGCAGGAAAGACAGATAAGGGAAAAACATAAGTTTAAAATGGTGTCCCCCATTACTTCATAAAAACTAAACCTTTACAGTTATATCTTCAAAATTTAAACAACTAATATACTTGAAAAAAACTGCCCTCGCATCTTTGTTATGAAACAGCTGCCAGGGTGACAGCCCCAAAGGATTAAATGGACATTTCTTTCATGTAATTAGCAAGAGTCCATGAGCTAGTGACGTATGGGATATACATTCCTACCAGGAGGGGCAAAGTTTCCCAAACCTCAAAATGCCTATAACACCCCTCACCACACCCACAAATCAGTTTTACAAACTTTGCCTCCTATGGAGGTGGTGAAGTAAGTTTGTGCTAGATTCTACGTTGATATGCGCTCCGCAGCAGGTTGGAGCCCGGTTTTCCTCTCAGCGTGCAGTGAATGTCAGAGGGATGTGAGGAGAGTATTGCCTATTTGAATGCAGTGATCTCCTTCTACGGGGTCTATTTCATAGGTTCTCTGTTATCGGTCGTAGAGATTCATCTCTTACCTCCCTTTTCAGATCGACGATATACTCTTATATATACCATTTCCTCTACTGATTCTCGTTTCAGTACTGGTTTGGCTTTCTACTAAATGCAGATGAGTGTCCTGGGGTAAGTAAGTCTTATTTTCTGTGGCACTCTAAGCTATGGTTGGGCACTTTTTATATAAAGTTCTAAATATATGTATTCAAACATTTATTTGCCTTGACTCAGGATGTTCAACATTCCTTATTTCAGACAGTCAGTTTCATATTTGGGATAATGCATATGAATAATTCATTTTTTTCTTACCTTAAAAATTTGACTTTCCCTGTGGGCTGTTAGGCTCGCGGGGGCTGAAAATGCTTAATTTTATTGCGTCATTCTTGGCGCTGACTTTTTTGGCGCAAAAATTATTTTCTGTTTCCTGCGTCATACGTGTCGCCGGAAGTTGCGTCATTTTTGACGTTCTTTTGCGCCAAAAGTGTCGGCGTTCCGGATGTGGCGTCAAATTTGGCGCCAAAAGCATTTAGGCGACAAATAATGTGGGCGTCTTTTTTGGCGCGAAAAAATATGGGCGTCACTTTTGTCTCCACATTATTTAAGTCTCATTGATTTTTTGCTTCTGGTTGCTAGAAGCTTATTCACTGGCATTTTTTTCCCATTCCTGAAACTGTCATTTAAGGAATTTGATCAATTTTGCTTTATATGTTGTTTTTTCTATTACATATTGCAAGATGTCCCACGTTGAAGCTGAGTCAGAAGATACTTCTGGAATATCCCTGCATGGGGCTGGAGCTACCAAAGCTAAGTGTATCTACTGTAACCTTATGGTATCTGTTCCTCCAGCTGTTGTTTGTACTGTTTTGTCATGACAAACTGTTTATGCAGATAATATTTCCTTTAAGTACTGTTACATTACCTGTTGCTGTTCTGTCAACATCTAATACTCAGAGTGTTCCTGATAACATAAGAGATTTTGTTTTTAAATCCATTAAGAAGGCTATGTCTGTTATTCCTCCTTCTAGTAAATGTAAAAAGTCTTTTAAAACTTCTCATTTTTCAGATGAATTTTTAAATGAACATCATCATTCTGATTCTGATAATGGTTCTTCTGGTTCAGAGGATTCTGTCTCAGAGGTTGATGCTGATAAATCTTCATATTTATTTAAAATGAAATTTATTCGATCTTTACTTAAAGAAGTCCTAATTGCATTAGAAATTGAGGATTCTGGTCCTCTTGATACTAAATCTAAATGTTTAGATAAGGTTTTTAAATCTCCTGTAGTTATTCCAGAAGTTTTTCCTGTCCCTAGTGCTACTTCTGAAGTAATTTCCAGGGAATGGAATAATTTGGGTAATTCATTTACTCCTTCTAAACGTTTTAAGCAATTATATCCTGTGCCATCTGACAGATTAGAGTTTTGGGACAAAATCCCTAAAGTTGATGGGGCTGTCTCTACTCTTGTTAAGCGTACTATTCCTACGGCAGATGGTACTTCCTTAAGGATCCTTTAGATAGGAAAATTGAATCCTTTCTAAGAAAAGCTTACTTGTGTTCAGGTAATCTTCTTAGACCTGCTATATCTTTAGCGGATGTTGCTGCAGCTTCATCTTTTGGTTAGAAGCTTTAGCGCAACAAGTAACAGATCATAATTCTCATAGCATTTTTATTCTTCAACATGCTAATAATTTTATTTGTAATACCATCTTTGATATCATTAGAGTTGATGTCAGGTATATGTCTCTTGCTATTTTAGCTAGAAGAGCTTTATGGCTTAAGACTTGGAATGCTGTTATATCTTCTAAGTCTACTCTGCTTTCCCTTTCTTTCCAGGGTAATGATCGTTTTCGTTCCTTTTGTCACAACAAGGAACAAAAACCTGATCCTTCATCCTCAGGAGCGGTATCAGTTTGGAAACCATCTCCAGTCTGGAATAAATCCAAGCCTTTTAGAAAATCAAAGCCAGCTCCTAAGTCCACATGAAGGTGCGGCCCTCATTCCAGCTCAGCTGGTAGGGGGCAGATTACGTTTTTTCTAAGAAATTTGGATCAATTCCGTTCACAATCTTTGGATTCAGAACATTGTTTCAGAAGGGTACAGAATTGGCTTCAAGATAAGGCCTCCTGCAAAGAGATTTTTTCTTTCCCGTGTCCCAGTAAACCCAGCGAAGACTCAAGCATTTCTGAAATGTGTTTCAGATCTAGAGTTGACTGGAGTAATTTTGCCAGTTCCAGTTCTGGAACAGGGACTGGGGTTTTATTCAAATCTCTTCATTGTACCAAAGAAGGAAAATTCCTTCAGACCAGTTCTGGATCTAAAAATATTGAATCGTTATGTAAGGATACCAACATTCAAAATGGTAACTGTAAGGACTATCCTGCCTTTTGTTCAACAAGGGCATTATATGTCTACTATAGATTTACAGGATGCATATCTGCATATTCCGATTCATCCAGATCACTATCAGTTTCTGATATTCTCTTTCCTAGACAAGCATTACCAGTTTGTGGCTCTGCCATTTGGCCTAGCTACAGCTCCAAGAATTTTTTACGAAGGTTCTCGGTGCCCTTCTGTCTGTAATCAGAGAACAGGGTATTGTGGTATTCCTTATTTGGACGATATCTTGGTACTTGCTCAGTCTTCATATTTAGCAGAATCTCATTCAAATCGACTTGTGTTGTTTCTTCAACATCATGGTTGGAGGATCAATTTATCAAAAAGTTCATTGATTCCTCAGACTTAGGTAACCTTTTTAGGTTTTCAGATAGATTCAGTATCCATGACTCTATCTTTGATAGACATGAGACATCTAAAGTTGATATCAGCTTGTCGAAACCTTCAGTCACAATCTTTCCCTTCGGTAGCCTTATGCATGGAAATTCTAGGTCTTATGACTGCGGCATCGGACGCGATCCCCTTTGCTCGTTTTCACATGCGACCTCTTCAGCTCTGTATGCTGAACCAGTGGTGCAGGAATTACACAAAGATATCTCAATTAATATCTTTAAAACTGATTGTTCGACACTCTCTGACGTGGTGGACAGATCACCATCGTTTAGTTCAGGGGGCTTCTTTTGTTCTTCCGACCTGGACTGTAATTTCAACAGATGCAAGTCTTACAGGTTGGGGAGCTGTGTGGGGGTCTCTGACAGCACAAGGGGTTTGGGAACCTCAGGAGGTGAGATTACCGATCAATATTTTGGAACTCCGTGCAATTTTCAGAGCTCTTCAGTCTTGGCCTCTTCTGAAGAGAGAATCATTCATTTGTTTTCAGACAGACAATGTCACAACTGTGGCATACATCAGTCATCAAGGAGGGACTCACAGTCCTCTGGCTATGAAAGAAGTATCTCGAATTCTGGTTTGGGCGGAATCCAGCTCCTGTCTAATCTCTGCGGTTCATATTCCAGGAATAGACAATTGGGAAGCGGATTATCTCAGTCGCCAAACGTTGCATCCGGGCGAATGGTCTCTTCACCCAGAGGTATTTCTTCAGATTGTTCAAATGTGGGAACTTCCAGAAATAGATCTGATGGCTTCTCATCTAAACAAGAAACTTCCCAGGTATCTGTCCAGATCCCGGGATCCTCAGGCGGAGGCAGTGGATGCATTATCACTTCCTTGGAAGTATCATCCTGCCTATATCTTTCCGCCTCTAGTTCTTCTTCCAAGAGTAATCTCCAATATTCTGAAGGAATGATCGTTTGTTCTGCTGGTAGCTCCAGCATGGCCTCACAGGTTTTGGTATGCGGATCTTGTCCGGATGGCCTCTTGCCAACCGTGGACTCTTCCGTTAAGACCAGACCTTCTGTCGCAAGGTCCTTTTTTCCATCAGGATCTCAAATCCTTAAATTTAAAGGTATGGAGATTGAACGCTTGATTCTTGGTCAAAGAGGTTTCTCTGACTCTGTGATTAATACTATGTTACAGGCTCGTAAATCTGTATCTAGAGAGATATATTATAGAGTCTGGAAGACTTATATTTCTTGGTGTCTTTCTCATCATTTTTCCTGGCATTCTTTTAGAATTCCGAGAATTTTACAGTTTCTTCAGGATGGTTTAGATAAAGGTTTGTCCGCAAGTTCCTTGAAAGGTCAAATCTCTGCTCTTTCTGTTCTTTTTCACAGAAAGATTGCTAATCTTCCTGATATTCATTGTTTTGTACAAGCTTTGGTTCGTATTAAACCTGTCATTAAGTCAATTTCTCCTCCTTGGAGTTTGAATTTGGTTCTGGGGGCTCTTCAAGCTCCTCCGTTTGAACCTATGCATTCATTGGACATTAAATTACTTTCTTGGAAAGTTTTGTTCCTTTTGGCCATCTCTTCTGCCAGAAGAGTCTCTGAATTGTCTACTCTTTCTTGTGAGTCTCCTTTTCTGATTTTTCATCAGGATAAGGCGGTGTTGCGAACTTCTTTTAAATTTTTACCTAAGGTTGTGAATTCCAACAACATTAGTAGAGAAATTGTAGTTCCTTCATTATGCCCTAATCCTAAGAATTCTAAGGAGAAATCATTGCATTCTTTGGATGTTGTTAGAGCTTTGAAATATTATGTTGAAGCTACTAAGACTTTCCGAAAGACTTCTAGTCTATTTGTCATCTTTTCCGGTTCTAGAAAAGGCCAGAAAGCTTCTGCCATTTCTTTGGCATCTTGGTTGAAATCTTTAATTCATCATGCCTATGTTGAGTCGGGTAAAACTCCGCCTCAGAGGATTACAGCTCATTCTACTAGGTCAGTTTCTACTTCCTGGGCGTTTAGGAATGAAGCTTCGGTTGATCAGATTTGCAAAGCAGCAACTTGGTCTTCTTTGCATACTTTTACTAAATTCTACCATTTTGATGTGTTTTCTTCTTCTGAAGCTGTTTTTGGTAGAAAAGTACTTCAGGCAGCTGTTTCAGTTTGAATCTTCTGCTTATAATTTAAGTTTTTTCATTTAATCTTTATTTTGGGTGTGGATTATTTTTCAGCGGAATTGGCTGTCTTTATTTTATCCCTCCCTCTCTAGTGACTCTTGCGTGGAAAGATCCACATCTTGGGTAGTCATTATCCCATACGTCACTAGCTCATGGACTCTTGCTAATTACATGAAAGAAAACATAATTTATGTAAGAACTTACCTGATAAATTCATTTCTTTCATATTAGCAAGAGTTCATGAGGCCCACCCTTTTTTGTGGTGGTTATGATTTTTTTGTATAAAGCACAATTATTCCAATTCCTTATTTTTTATGCTTTCGCACTTTTTTCTTATCACCCCACTTCTTGGCTATTCGTTAAACTGATTTGTGGGTGTGGTGAGGGGTGTATTTATAGGCATTTTGAGGTTTGGGAAACTTTGCCCCTCCTGGTAGGAATGTATATCCCATACGTCACTAGCTCATGGACTCTTGCTAATATGAAAGAAATGAATTTATCAGGTAAGTTCTTACATAAATTATGTTTTCCATGTAACAATAAAAGGCTCAATTTCTATGGAGTGTTTTTAAAGAAGTTCCTTTTTATTATCTCTGCAAGGCTTTTAAATACATAGTCAAATGTATGCTCCTGTGCCATTTAAAGTGCCATAAAACATGTTGAGATCTGCGTATAGCCTAAAAAGGCTAATTAAGTAAAAATAGTTTGCATAAAATAAATGTTTAAAATTGCTGGCAAGTATTTTAAAATAATTTTCAAAAATAAGCAAAATTACTTACATAGCCATTCTGTCTGGAGTAGTCTGCTCCACCCCCCTTATCAGTGTTTAACTTCAGAAACACAGACATTGTATTTTAACTGAGCTTACAGCTGCTTATTTGTTTCTAGGCATGAACCTGAAGATAATGTGCAGGTCTGCATTCTACCAAAGCAAAGGTAGATATAGATACAACCATAGAAGGAAATGTGTGGGGGGCGGGGGAGTTAGAGCTGTGAAATTCATAAACGTAAAGGGACACTAAACGATGATTTTTTTTTTAACTTTAACCTCTTAATACATATATTATAATCATATTTGTAATTAGCTTTGCATGTCATATTTTTACCGTACTCTAGTTATGCTGCTCCAAAATGTTATTGATTTCCAAACCCACCGATCTAATCTTATTTTTCTTTCACAAATCGTGTACGATAACCTGAGTTATCAAGATGTCCGACTTTGTGCGTAATTCGCATGCGCGATCTTCTTGAAATGTCATTACATACGTCATGTTCCATTGAAACCGCAGTCCGTCTGAATCGACATCTGCAAACAGATGTTACAGCGGAATAAACAAGGTAAGAACGTTACGCTGCACTGCGAGAATAACCTTTACTTTAACAAGCATTTAATTAAATAAATATTTCAATGTGAGCATAATGATGAATGAAACCCCTAATATTTTTAAATGCATTTCGTAACGATATAAGTTGTTTATGTAATTACTTAAGGATTTAATTACTATAAACGCAATTTCAAACACCGTTAAATTTCTGAATAGTGTTACCATTTATTGTGCTCTCGTTTTTACTGATTATTTATTTATATACAGTTTTCAAAATCATACTTAGCAAAAAAATAGCAAGCAAAAAAAGGCAATAAATTACGCTGGTAGATAAGCAGTTTTAATTGCATTAGACGGCTTAGCTCGTAAACAAGCCGTACACTGTGTGAATAGGACTACCTATTCAATCGATCGAATTTTGAAAAGCGTATGCGTGTTTCCAGTAACTTGGTTTGGGTAAGTCTGGCATCGAAGCGGTAATCTGCGCATGCGCTAATTGCCGTATAGTATTGTGCATGCGCCAGGTGAGGAATGCAGACGTTAATGAGATGCACAAAATCGCGCTGTGATTGGCTAATAGTTTTTGCATTGAAGGCACCAAAAACTGGGTTTTGGCTTTGATGACATTTTTTCCTAAATGTAATATATTATTTTATTCATCTTCTAACGCTCGTTTTCCGTTCAAAGTGGGTAAGTTTTGCTAATGAAGGTTTATAGATACCATTTTGATATAATTTAAACAACGAAAAATACAAAGTTTTGGAATCCTTTAAAATAAAGGGTTAATGACAAGGCACTGCAGTATAAATTTGCAGGTAAAGTAATCAAAGTACATATTATTATATTTTGTCTCTATCCCAACTTGTTTAATGTCCCTTTAAAGGGACATTAAACACTAAATACATGCTAGATAGAATGATACATTCAAAGAAAAGATTAGTCCATGACTAACATGTAGATGCATTTTTTAAAGTTTCATTAGTTGTTTAAAAAGTGACAAAATAAGTGTAAAGTTTTAGTGTCTATAAAACACTGGGAGCTGCCATATTGTAACTTGTGTTACCTTCTCTGCTGTGGCCAATTAGAGACAGTTATAAATAGGTCACTAGAGTGTGCAGCCAATGGTTGCGTTGGATTTAACAGTGTTCTGCACTTCCATTTCTAACAGGAACTGAAAAGCTCACAATTTCAGAATGGAATTACAGGCATGGAGGACAAAATAAATAATGAAAGTATATTTCAGAGTTGTTTTATTATATACAATTTATCATTTTATGTTACCATCTCAAAGTGTTTAATGTCCCTTTAAGGCTGCATCATGTTGGGAGCTATAGTTTCCCACATGTGACCTAGGAGGGAGAAAGCAGCAGCATAATAAAACTGCGCTTGGCTGCAAGTGTGCCATTAAGACAAGGATGGCTTTCCATAAAAATATATTTTGTTTGCCACATTTGGTAGATCCCACAGGTTCACTACCCCTAAGTTATTATTATTCTCATTACTGGCTACAGGAGTTGGGATAAACAATCAGATAAATCCATTGTATACAAATACAGATACAAAACAAACAAACAGATTAAACCAAATAAATAAATTCTAGAGGGGGAGGGCTCTGCTCCAAAGAATTTAACTTAAAATTGTCAGGTTAGACTGCGTCTTTAATACATATTTCTCTATGAGTGTTTCAGGGACAGTGTTTTATTTTTCTTTCTTCTAGAAAATGATTCTCTAGTAAATAGTGTGCATTTCCTTTAATAAGTGTGCTCACTGTCATGTTATAAATGTAGAATTGGTATGATTACACTTCTCTCAGAAAGTGCTCTTATAAATATTCAGCATTGCACATTTTTTTGTTTTCAATTATCTTTCAAAAGCATTTCCTAAAATTCTGCAAAGCCATTATCCTCAAATAAGGAGACAGTAGGCATTTGTGATTTTAATAAAAGAAATTCAAGAAGATACCTGCAGACTACAGTGCGATTAGAGGGATGCAATCAAAAGAAACTTACTGTAACCAATCATGCATTGATTTTTTTTAATGATTATGTCATAGTGAGAGCAATTTAAGGGTCTATAATACTGATTAAAAGCATAATACTTGGTTATTTATTAACATTCCCCAGTTTTGCATAACAAATAGGGTCATATTATTACACTTTTTACCTCTGAGATTATATTGTATCTAAGTCTGCAGACTGCCTCCTTTTTTCAGTTCTTTTGAGAGACTTGCATTTTAGCCAATCAGTGCTGGCTCTGGTAGCGGGAGCGAGCTACATTCAGTTTAATGGCGCGATCGGGCTGGCTGTGACTAGACAGTGTGCCCGCGATGCACTTAGGAAAAGAAAGACCCGCTCAGTAGAGCCAGGAGCGGCGTTCAGGAAAATCCAATTTTCAAATAAAATATCTCTGCCATCCTTTGATCTATAAAGTTGGTGCTAAGCTAATGTTATATAATTCTCCACTAGGTTTACTGGCCCTTTAATTTGTTCTCAATGGTCCATTTTACCTGCTGGAGTGTATTAAATAGTTTACAGATAGCTCCTTTACCTTTATATCAGCAATTGAAATAACTGAATTGTCCTGTGGTATCTCTGCTGATACTGAACCTTTCTATACTTAAGAATTAGTACAATCAACTTCAAAATCTCTGTTTTTAATTTACGTAACATTTACAGAACATAAATTAATAAATGTGAACTCACTATTTTTGTAAAAATGAAGCTTCTAAGAACATTAAAATCTATATTTATTTTATCTGTGTGACTACTAAGTGTTTAAAACGCCCATCGATTTCTTAATATTAGCATAAATGAACTCCCACCAACACATGCACATTTGTAATACATATCTTACACATGGGCACAGCAATACATGAAGACTTTTGCCAGGTCTTCTGAAAACGTTGCTGCATGCGTACTCATTTACAATGCTCGTATATCTAGGGGAGATTCCTTAATACTTACATTCGATACAATGCCTCTCTTACTCTTCACTGACTGGTGTTGATGCTGCACCTCCGGCTCCAATTTGGGGCTAATTGCGGTCACGTGACCACTACAGCAGTGACGTCTGGCAGGGAACTGTGGATTGGACTGTGCATGCGTTAGAGTATTGCATATAAGAGCGCATGCGTGGCCTCTTAATAGCTACCTTAAACTGTTGGGAAAGGGAGAACTGAGGTTACCCACCGAGATTGGCTAATACAAATTAGCCTAACGGTGGGTTTGGAAATCCACCCACTTTTGAGTCGAAATAGCATGGAAACTGAAAAAGAAGCGTAGCGCAAGGTATTTGGCAAATATTTTATTATTAGCTATCCTGTGTAATGAGATTAAGATATTTTTTGAGTTTACTATCCCTTTAAGTATAAACTATAAAAAAGCTGTGTAAACATAAACAGCAGAAGAAATTACAGTCTGAGTAGGAGGTAGGTGAGAAAGTAGGAGAGATAAGTTATAAAATGTTAGTTTCCAACTGTTCTCTCTAAGTATTGGCATTTAATATACAAATAGAGATAATCATTTGTATATAGAGAAAGTTATAACATAAGGAGATCTGCAAGCTCAACCCATTTTGATGGGCTGTGATGTCAAAGAACAAAACCAGCTGTTTCATATACAAAATTAAACCAAAAGAAGCAATTGCTCTTACATTTTATACTCTGCACCTGGGATAATAAATTATTGGAAACACATTAAGAAAAAAATATTTACAGTATACTGCCCCTTCAATTCTGAGCTCTGTCCCTCTGAGACAACCATAATTCTTATACATTCTCACAAACCCTCCAGACACACCCACTATCCACCCGCAACCCACCTCCTCTTGACACAGCTCCACCCACAGAAAGGCGACACCCCCTCAACTTCCTGAGTTCCTAATACCTTGCCACAAATGTGGGGAGGTATGTAAAAATAATATAATCTAGCCACACTTCCAGCAATCCTTTATACAAAATGATACAGAGTATGAGATCTGCAGAATGTGTATGGTTGTTGATCAACTGTAATTTGTTTTATTATTGTAATTTGATTTTATTCATGCAATTGTTTTGAAAATATCTGTATAATTTGATTGCCCTATCAAAAAAATACAACTCATTTCAGAATATTCTATCTAAAATCTGTAAGATGTGTGCATTGTGATGTGAGTAAGATATGTGTAGCATACAGCTGGTTGCTTATTAAAAAAAAAAAGTCTTGCGCTGAGATAACATCTGGTAATAACACAGACAAAAATACTTTTGCAGCAAATGCAGCTATCTCATAGCATCTCTAAAAGCAACACACTGGAAGAAAACATTACAGAAATTGTTGCTAGATGATTTATTGTATAACAACAATGCAAAGTTATCTGTCAGTTATACCCTTCACAATATAAAGTCACTTCCATATCTGTAGCAGGTATATGTTGGCAAAAGAAATATGTGTACAATTTCCTATTTGGAATTCTTTACCTCAGGCATTTATAACCATACTAATATTGTTTCACAATGAAGTCTACAGTGATTTTCACACTATCAAATCTTATTATCTATAGCTAGTGATACAAAAGAAATATTTGTACTTCATTGTGTTTTAAATAAAACTATTTACGGTATATCATGTAGGCATTTCTAAAAAAATAAATAGCTATTGGTTTTGGCAATTATGAAGTGATTTCCATCTTTTTTGCATTTATAGACATTAAAAGGACTCAACATTCAATTCCCTATAGGATTTTTTTAATTTTATTTTTTAAATAATTTTTTATTGAGGTAATGAGTCCAGGCACGGATCAGAATTGATAAGAGCCATAATACAATTCTCATACAGAAAATAAACTTGACCTAAAACATTAAGGTGCCAGTATTGCAATTATAATTGCCCTATCTAAACCGCAGTAGTGCTATATACATACAAATGAGAGCTTTTATTGTACAATATAGCAAGTTCAATAGCAAGAGAGTAGCTACTAACATGGGCTATAACACTATGGGGCTATCTATCAAGCTCCGAAAGGGGCTTGACGGCCCGTGATTCTGGCGAGTCTTCAGACTCGCCAGAAACAGCAGTTATGAAGCTGCGGTCACAAAGACCGATCAAGTACGATCGGGTTGATTGACACCTCCCTGCTGGCGGCTGATTGGCTGCGATTCTGCAGGGGGCGGCGTTGCACCAGCAGCTCTTGTGAGCTGCTGGTGCAATGCTGAATACGGAGAGCGTATTGCTCTTCGTATTCAGCGAGGTCTGGCGGACCTGATCCGTACTGACGGATCAGGTCCACCAGACTTTGATAAATAGAGGCCAATGTCTGAGATTTTGATCAGAAAGTGTATGCGATATAGGGTAAACAATAAAAGAAACTCATTTATATATTTTTTTTAACCTTTGACTAAGCAAAGATAAAAATGGTCCCCGAATTGCTGTGGAAACCATAGAATAGTTTATCTATTCAAAGCGAATTGGGGCAAAATCAGGGGTTAGCATCATGGGTTTTTGGGGAAGGGAATTTCAGCGGGCGAGAGCCGCTCTAGATGAGAAAAAAAGGAGGGGGGGGGGGGGCGGAGCTAGTTAGGGTGTCTGACAGGTAGAACTTTTGGGTCTCCAGATAATTTGGGTGCAAGACATGTACAGGTAACTCCTAATGAAGTTATGTGTAAGGGAGAAAAACTAATGTATATTTTGTTCTCTTTCATTATAGATAATATACAATAACAGTATGGAGTAGGCTGAGGAGTTACCTGTAGCAAAGATAGCTGAACAGTTAGAAATAAATGGAGGCTTATATGGGGCAAGTTTAAAGGTACACGTCTAAGAGACAGGTACAATGCAAGACCTCTCAATGGTAGGTGGTTCTGATAATACTAGAGAGGATAATAAGTCATCTTTGTGGTGTCTGAGATACCTGGGCTAATAGATCAAGTTAATTGTATCTTATGGGGTTAAGCCAAATAGGAGGGATGTCCACATGAGTGTGATTTATGAAAATATAAGGGATGTCATGGCGTCTCGAACAAACCTATAATCCTAAATGGACCCACCAGAAAGACCTTTCCTGCTATCTGTATTACATATAACAAGGTATCAGAAGGATGGGCTAGTTGGTGTTGATCTGAATCAATGCATTGAATCTTTGTTAACTCTAGTTATAATGAAACTATTGAGTAGGAGTAAACCTAATACTCATGGTAAGAGGGTGTATGGTACTGAGAGGTTTATGTCTTAGAACATAAAAAACTGGCAAACTATCATTATGGCTAATCGCGAGAGTGTAGTCAATAAAAACACATTGGCACACTGTATAACTATAAAATTAAGCGGTCGTGAGTGCTATAGATAACTTTGCAATAAGTCAGAAAGACGGTTAGACCTGGTTTCCGCTAAATAGATAATATTTGTGTTGTGGCACTGTTCAATATTGACATATCCCTTCATACATAGTAGAGTCCCTTGTACAGTAGAGGGAGTATAACAGAAATAGAACTCTTAAGAAAGATCAGACAGATAGTTAGCCCTGAAGTCCGCCAAATTACATAAAATATAGTAATAGAGAGAACTTCTGGGTGATCTAGATTGTCATATGACTATTGACTCAATACATGGCTTGGTGATTCACTATGTCCCTAGCCGCCTATACAGGTCATTCTAGATTTATCTTGGGTGAAACAAGTAACATGGGCGCCAGCAACAACTGCAGACACTGCCCCTCACTGAATAATAATAAAACATTGTGCTATAAGTACACTTACGAGGGTATATCTATAGGAGTGCAGCAACTGGCCAGCGTTATAGTATTATGTTGATAGACATATCCTTATGTAATAGATGCATAACAAATAACTGAACAGCTTGGAGGACAAGGGTAACATGTGGGTAATACAAGGTAAGACAACTGAATCATAAAGATATAGGTAAAGCATAGAAATTAAACTTCTGAGTGAGTATAAGTGACCTATAACTATTAGGTAAGCTTCCGTCAAGAGGACATTATTTATACAATAGTTTTACTACCTATACCCAATTATAATATTACAGGGGTGGCCTACGATGATAATGAAAGGGCATTAAAGCTTAACAGTTCCGTTCATGAGATTTAGGTGTTAAGTCTCTTTTCTTGAAGAGCGTTCACTTGGTTACACAGCCCTGTATAGGTATAGCGCCAGGCCCATGGGTTAATTCCTTGTGATCCGTCCATTTCTACAGAGCTGTAGTATCTATGTATGTTAGGAGGTTCAAGTGTTGCATGTCCAATCCGGAACTGACTCCACTTCTTAATTTCAGCTTTAAATGTTGCTTGGGCATCATCTGCAAATACGATCTCTCCTTTCATGTCAATCCGGACTCTCAATGTCATATGGCTCTCCAGTTGGGGCTCCCGATTGAGTAGTGATCTCTCATCTGCCATCGGGTTGTGGGGAGGGAGGATCCTTATGTTAGGCAGGCCTGTTTCGGTGGGCAACGTCCTAGAAGTCGGTTCCTTTGTTCTTGTCAGTAGTGGTTCCGTAGCAGATTGCGCTATGAGAAGGAGCTGACAAATCTCCACTTCCAGGCTCTGAAAGTGGTCCTGCAGGAGTTGGCCCATTCTAAGCTCCCATCTGCTCACTGCTTCCATGATCAGTATGTGCGGCTTTATACACCCCAGTGGAGTATATGGCTGCTTTGCTGAGTTGGATGGTTTCCTAGAGTTAGCTATATTAGAAGGAGAACCAGCTAGCTTATAGAAATGCTTCTTACCCCAGCACACCAAGGGGGGGGTAGATCTTGAAAAGTAGCTATGTCTGGGTTATATGGTTTCAACACATTGCAGAAAGGCTTACTGTGTGTGCGACAGATCGGCTGAAACCCAAGATGGCGCTTCGCGCCTCTGTTATGTGACGCCAGCCCCTCTCTCGATATGCATCTGAGAATGCTAGAAAAGTTCTGGTTTCGTGCTTCAGTGTTCAGAGCCTTAATAAATGATCTGGCCCAATCAGAGATAGTTTCTGCACTATCGAGAATGGTAATAAACCAGGCTGTGAGTCAGGAGCTCTGCAGATATGCGTCCAGCTGCTACAGCGGTTGGCTCCGCCCCCTCCCTATAGGATTTTAATTGTGCATATTAAAATCAACACTTTGTAATGTGCTTTATTTATTTTGTTCATGTTTCGTCTGAAAATTTGGTGTTTTCCATTGCCCCAAAAGAGTCCGAAGTGCGTTTTCAAGAATACAGAACGTTGTCTCTGTCTATAGCATCCTACAAAGTGATTGCTTTATCAGTCATATAGCATATTTGTGTCTGTCACACAATAAAGTAGGTAAGATAGACAAACCTTTTCAAGGATTGTGTCCCTGGACCGCTAAACTATTTTTGCTTTTTACACAATACCCGATTTGAAGCAACATGTTACCCAAATGTTTAATCAATTGAAAGTGATGCAGCATATCTGTAAAAAGCTGACTAGAAATATCATAAGGACATCTCAATGTAAAGGAGGATATTTTACCTCAACTGACATGTTGTTGTGCGTGGCCTCATCAGGAAGTTTGTGGCTGTGGGTGAATAGTGGGTACGGCGAGAAGCGTCCTGACCTGCAATCTTGCAAGATGTGGGACGTTTGGAAGGTATGCACATAAACACACAAGCACACAGGTATGCATGCACACTCACAATACTTTATAAACCTAGAGCAAATTAGATCAACAGCTGTCACATTTTTTAACTTACTACCCTATTGCAAAACACAGGACTGGAATGTTAGAAAACAAACATTTCCTTTTGAACATATAAGAGCAACATATTTAAGAAGAAGCTGTATAAATGTATCTTAAATGTGGCAGGAAATTTCTGTAAGCTCACTACTGATGCTGTAGTATTCACACATCAATATGCTGCTGTAAGTCAAAGGTTTTAAAAGCAACGTTATAAACCATTGTCTGTATGTGTTTTTCTAAACTTTATAGTCAAATGAAGAAGGGGTTATCCTCATATAAATATAGGCTTTTGGGTATAGTTATATAACTTTGATGTGCACCTATGTTGCTGTACTCAAATAAATGCTGATTTATTCACCTCGGGGGATCACTTTTACCACAGTGATCAACTAGCTTTTAAACCTTTATATAGGGCGTTATTTTAAAGAAGTACATTTGGGCTTTAAAATAAGTGGTGATGGGTGTCTTTATGCATTTTGGTAGCACGTTATAAGAGTATATAAGTGTTAAGATGCATGTGTGTATATATATTTATTTATTTATTTAATATGCTTTTACTTTATGCCCAAGACACAAACGGTTTAAAAGAGCCAGTTATTGCCTATGGTGGTTGATGGGCATTTCTTTGCCTTAAGAAAGCTGAGATCAAGAGGTTTGAATATATATATTCCCACATCCAGCTCCCTTAAAGGGGCAGTCTAGTTAAAATTAAAGGGGCAGTTTACTCAAAAAATGTTTCCCCTTTAATTTGTTCCCAATGATCCACTTTACCTGCTGGAGTGTATTAAATTGTTTACAAATATTTCTATTAACCTTATATTGGCATTTGAAATAGATTATTTAGCCTGTGGTATCCCCACCCATCCTGAATTTTTTTGGCCTCAAGACCAAGCTGTGTTAACACAGCCAGTAGAAGAAATTACACTCCCAGTGGGTTATAGAAGAGATAAAGTAATAAAATGTTAATTTTCCATTTTTCTATCCAAGGATTGGTGATTGGTTTATGGACAGATATAAGCCAAAGAAGCAGGAATATGTACTCAATGTGATAAAGTAATGAGATCTGATTATACCTACAAGCTCAACCCATTTTATTAGGTTGTGGCTTCAAAACACAAAATCAGCTAATTCATATACATAAATAAGCCTTAAAAAAGCAAATCTCATACCTTTTTTCTATAAAAAAGTAATTGGAAACACATTAAGGGAAAAACAATTTTATAGTATACTGTCCCTTTAAACTTTCATGATTCAGATAGGGCAAGTCATTTTAAACAACTTTCTAATTTACGTTTATCATCAAATTTGCTTTGTTTCTTGGTATTCTTTGTTGAAAGCTAAACCTATGTAGGCTCATATGCTAATTTCTAAGACCTCAAATCTCTGCATTTTGACAGTTTTTTTCTTGGCTAGACAGTGCTAGTTCATGTGTGTCATATAGATAACATATGAACTAGCACTGATTGGCTAAAATGCAAGTCTGTCAAAATAACTGAAATAAGGGGGCAGTCTGCAGAGGCTTAGATACAAGGTAATCACCTTATGCAAAACTGGAGGATAGGTAATAAAGGGATTATCTATCTCTTTAAACAATAACAATTCTGAAGTAGACTGTCCCTTTAAGCATCAGGCAGGAGCCTGGCATTTCTGGGTCTTCTGGGCTTGGTGATGTCACCAGCACCCATGCATTTCCTCAGCAGTTTTGAGCCACTTAGACACTTTGTATGTCCCAGTAAATGCAGGAGGGAATAATTAGTTACAAATAGCTTCCCCAGGGGAAAAACACATAAAACATTGTGTGGATGACCACCATGTGTCATCATCCTCACTGAAGTTAATATTCTTTTACGTTTTACAATCTTAAGATCAAAAGCGTACCACCATGGAGGCAAATCTTTGTTTTCTTTGGAGCATTATATTGTAAAGCAAGTGCCTCTCCTTCACATACAGAACCCTCTACACTCTACAGCAAGACAAACAGCTCTCAAAATTTCCCTTTAAAAAATAGTGCGAAGGACCTCACAGTACTGATGAGACTTAGATAATCTTGCCAGGCAGGGAGCTTTAGATCATCGGATCCTTTGAGTTAGTGTCACATGACATTAGTAATGTGCTCAAAAACAGTGCAGCATTTCAAGTTTGTATGGAAAATCAGTCTAATAGGAACAGTTCCCACAGGAAATTGGTTGATTCGGCACAAGAATATCCATTGAAAAACACAAAGATAGAAAACAAAAACTTTATGCTTCAAAATACCCTCTTTATGATGCTGCAGCAAGGCTCCTTTTATGCTCTTTCAGCCTTGTATTTACAAAGCAAGTAAAAAAAAAATACTTTTAAACCTTAGAAAACAGATTCCTAGGTTTCAGAGACACCAGTTTTAAATAATTGCTTTCAAATAAAATGAGATTCTGCTAGTTCAAAGAAGCGCAAAATAGTCTGTTCCATGAGATGATTTTTCAGTTTACAGAGCTAAAGCTTTTATAAAGCATATTTATGTGATCACTCAACAGAACTCATTTGTCAGTGTGTCTGAACGGAGATAGCTAAAAACGATGCAGATTACAGGCATTCCTCATCACTCGTGTTTACGTCTGACTTTTAATTATTTGCATTTCCAGTCCAATAAAATCAAATGACTCAGCTTTTCACACTTTTTATTCGGTACACTTTCATTTTATTTACTAGTTATTTTGTATAAAAATAAGTGAGAGACATACATCAGAATAATCCCCCCCCCCCACACACACATTTGTAACATTCCTAGAAATGATGGTTTGTAAGAAGCACTGTGAGACATGAACCAATAGAAGACCCATTAAAAGGGGCATTTAAAGTGAATTCTAACAACTAGATTAAAGTGATTGTAAAGTTGAATGATTTAAAGCCCAGTATTTAAAAATACTCATTAAAAACATGGGAATTTTAAGTCATTAAACTTTACAATTACACTTCTTTTTTAAAATACTTACCTTTTTGTTACTGTAAAGTTACCACAGATCCTCCACCCGCATCTCCTTCACTATTGAGCAAATCAATGACAAATCATCTAATAAAGAAGTGGAAAATGAGGGATTCTGTTGAAACCAAACCACGGTCAGGTAGACCAACTAAAATTTCAGCCACAACTGCCAGGAAAATTGTTCGGAATGCAAAGACAAACCCACAAATAACTTCAGGTGAAATACAGGACATGTGGTGTGGTTGTTTCAAGATGCACAATAAGGAGGCACTTGAAGATAGATGGGCTGCATGGTCGAGTCGCCAGAAGAAAGCTATTACTACGCAAATGCCACAAAGTATCCCGCTTACAATACGCCAAACAGCAGAGAGACATGCCTCAAACCTTCTGGCACAAAGTCATTTGGAGTGATGAGACCAAAATTGAGCTTTTTGGCCACAACCATAAACGCTACATTTGGAGAGGAGTCATTAAGGCCTATGATGAAAGGTATACCATTCCTACTGTGAAACACGGAGGTGGATCGCTGATGTTTTGGGGATGTGTGAGCTACAAAGGCACAGGAAATTTGGTCCGAATTGATGGCAAGATGAATGCAGTGAGGCCCATTTATCAAAAGTCTTGTGGACCTGATCCGACAGTGCGGATCAGGTCCGCAAGACCTCGCTGAATGCGGAGAGCCATACGCTCTCCATATTCAGCATTGCACCAACAGCTCACAAGAGCTGCTGGTGCAACGTCTCCCCCTGCAGACTCGCGGCCAATGGGCCGCCAGCAGGGGGGTGTCAATCAACCCGATCGTACTTGATCGGGTTGAATTGTGGCGATTCCTGTCCGCCTGCTCAGAGCAGGCGGAGAGGGTTATGGAACAGCGGTCTTTAGACCGCTGCTTCATAACTGCTGTTTCTGGCGAATCTGAAGACTCACCAGAAACACAGGCCCACAAGCTCCATACAGAGCTTGATAAATGGGCCTCAGTATGTTATCAAACAGAACCCCTCATTTTCCACTTCTTGATTAGAGTTTGAACACTGCTGATTTGCATTCTCAATTCCTTGGATATCTTTTTAAATCCCTTTCCTGTTTTATACAGTTCAGCTACCTTTTTCCCACAGATCCTTTGACAATTCTTTTGCTTTCCCCATGACTCAGAATCCAGAAACGTCAGTGCAGCACTGGATGAAAGATGCAAGGGTCTGTCAGGAGTCCAGAAACTCATTGACCTTTTATATACACATACACACACACACACACTAATTACAGCAAACAGATCACAGGTGAGGATGGTTACCTTTAATAGCCATTCAAACCCCTTTGTGTCAACTTGTGTGCATGTTATCAGGCCAAAATCACCAGGGTATGTAAACGTTTGATCAGGGTCATTTGGGTAGTTGCTGTTGTCATTGTGATTTAAAAAGAGTAAACACAGTTGATTAATAATAAATGGCTTCTGCCAAACACTAACCATGAGTGAAAGAAAAGTTTTTGTGTTATTCATATTCTCTGAAAAATTGCCAAGAAATCATAAATTCTGCCAGGGTATGTAAACTTATGAGCACAACTGTATAAATAGATATTCCTATATACTGTATATATCGGGTTAGCACACAAGAGAATATGCAATTGGGTTTGCGCCCGAATCGGCTATCATGCGTGCAATATTGTAAGTTTCAGCTTTTTGTGCTTGTTGGGTTAGCGTGCAAGCGAAAACAGTTTATTTTCAACTCCTAATACAACACAACTGTTAAATAAGGCTCCACTCGTAATCTATCCCAAAGTGTGTTTAGTGCCATTAAAATTGGTCTTCAAGAGACTTAGAAGTCAGAATTACTCTGCTATTGTATAGCGCTTAAGACACGTGCACACTCCTGTGTCTGTTTAGCTATAAAGATGCCAAGATAGCTAAGTATACAAAGAGAAAGGTGTAATTGGTAAAAAGAAGAACATTGGAATGTTGTGTAAAATTGTATGTTCTATCTGTATCATGAAAGTTAAATTTTTACTTCCATATGCCTTTAAGGCCGTGGAGAAATGTTTTTAATATGAATCTTTATTTTTTACATTTGTAAGAAGTGTTAATTAGTTAAAGTGCCATGAAAGTCAAAATTAAACTTTCATGGTTGATAGAGAGCATGCAATTTTCTATACTACAACTTTTAGAATTATAGTGAATTTGTTCTATTTGTATCCTTTGTTGAAAAGCTAGGGAGGCTCAGGAGCAGCGGTTGACTGCTGGGAGGTAGCTGCTACACACATATTGCATCTTGTCATTGGCAATGGTGAATGTCACATTAAATTACTTAAACGAATTTAAAAAATGCAGAAAATCCAATAGCTACAGACTTTTTTTAATGCAACCTGCGGCGTCATTTTTACTAGTTGTATGAATTGACTTAAATGTGCCTTTAAACATTTTACAATAATGAAGAAAGAATAGGTCATGATTCAGCAGACATGTATTTTATTCCACGATTTCCATATTGTAAGCGCTATTAGGGAAATCAAAGGCAGAACAAGGCTCTGGAGATGAAGAGTTATCAGTGGAGAGCAGCTAATGACATAGCTCATGGCTGTTGAAATTAACACCCACATTTTTTATAAATGATGACACTTGGTACGCTTGGGAGTCCTTAGAAATAGTGTTTGACTTTTTATTGTAGTCATTTAGGAATTTGTGCAAGTACATATCTTTTCCTAAAATATGGCCTGTAAATCCTGAAGGCAGGGGAATGCGGGTGGATGGAACTGAGATTATATATATATATATATATATATATATATATATATATATATATATATATATATATATATATATATATATATATATAAAACATGGAAGGGAACTGCACTCCTTTTTTTTTTTTAATTTTTTTTTTCCTTTATTGAGGGATTCAAAATCATATACAGCTTCAACATTAAGCTTCAAAGACAATGAAAATAACAGCATTACATGTGTCATCACTTTAACAATCTTGCTTCTCAAAAACACAATAAGCATGACAACAGTACATATAACATCACTCCACTCCAAGACCGGATCAGGTACACATCCTGTGACTCAGCAACATCCAGCCCTGGGTGCTAAATAGCACTCCAAAAAAGCTGTGATGTCACCAGAGCCACAGGCAGTTAACCCCAGTCCGGAATGGGTGCAAGAAATAAATAAATATATATATATGACATGTGCAGTAGCGATACATTCATTTTATCTGAATCTTTTGGAATTCATTTTCAAGGAAATTAGTTTCCTTAAATATTTGCCTGCTACACTATAGAATACTGAAAATTCATGGAACATTTACTTTTGCTTTCATTAACTAAATGTAAAAGTACCTGTTGCTACAGGTGAAAAAGTTTACCTGTAGCGTTATACTTACCTCTAGCGTGCCCTGGGATCTGTCACGCTAAGCCTCCTATTTTCGTGGCCGGGGCACTATGAAGAACGCTCTGGATTAACACGGCTCCCTAGCATGCTAGAGGTAAATATTTTAACCCCTAAAGGTAATTTAAAGAAAACTAATAAATACTGACACATTTTCTTTAAATTTAGTTGGTGCATTCCTTTGGATATTGGTTTCATGAAAAAGAAACAATAGAAACAAATAGTTTTATAGAAAGTAATGAAAAAAAAACATCTAGAATAGATCATCTCTGAAAAAGAAAAATAGAAGAAGGTTACATAATAATTCGACTTGAGAAAATACTTTCTCTTGGATAGCTATGGACCATAAGCACAAAAGTAAAACTAAAGCTAGGTGTAAGAATGTGCAGTACATCTTTTATGGCAGCTTATCATGGTTCTATGTTAGTTGGAGTAAAATTAGCGGAGGACGGGGGAAATATACGTGCCTTATTTATACACTGCGCCATATATGTGATAGCTATACCCGACGAAAAAACGGCGACTCTGGCTTTTGCGGGCGCCACCACATATGTAATGTTTGATCAATGAGAAGGGGCATAATAAATAGTGTTATAGCATATAGGGCAGGTAATTCTCAAATGATGGTGTTAACAATTCAGTTCACAAAAAATGAATTGATAAGATTTAAATACTATTGCAACTCACTTTAGCCAGAAAATAAATGCTTGAAATAATGCTGTATTTATAGTAAGGATTATCCTGAGATAATATGGATATGTATTTTTAAAGCTGTATTAGTTGCTTAAATATTGAATAAATTAGTGTATCATTTTAGTTTTTATAAAGTATTGTATTTCTATAAAGTAAAGGGAAACGCCATCTTAACACCTAAGTTTCTCTTACTAATCTCAGAGACAGAGTTCAACTAATTGCTGTGTTAAATAAACTATATATATATATATATATATATATATATATATATATATATATATATATATGTATATAGATATATATATATAAGTATAAATAACTTTATTTAGCAGATTTTTAGTTCCTTTAAAGGGACAGTCTAATTGATTTTTTTTATTGTTTAAAAAAATAGATAACGATTTACTACCCTTTCCCTAGGTTTGCACAGCCAACATTGTTCTAATAATATACCTTATAACCTATAAACCTCTGCCTGTTTCTAAGCCCTTGAAGCGTTCCTCTTAGTTCAATGCATTTTTGTTAGCTTTTCACAGCCAGACATTGCTAGTTCATGTGTGCCATAAAGATAACAATGTGCTCACTCCCATAGAGTAATTTATGAAGCAGCACTGATTGGCTAACATCCAAGTTTGTAAAAAAGCACTGAGAGAAGGGGGCAGTCTGCAGAGGCGTAGATATAAGGTAATCACAGAGGTAAAAAGTATATTAATATAACAGTATTTTATGCAAAACTGGGGAATAGGTAGGGATGGGTGAATGTTTTCCAACATTTGAAAATTGAAACGTATTTTAACACATTCGTTCATTCATTTTGAATTTCGAATGTTTGAACAACATTCTATCATTCGTTTATTTTATAGTATTTCTAATGCTTTCTTTCAATGTAATATTTTATTCTAATTTTTTTTTACCTTTATATTTATAATAGTATTTCTAATGCTCTCTTTAAATGTAATATTAAAATTATGCAATATTCGAATTCGAAACATTCGACTTGATATATTATGTATCAATTTATTAAATTACCTAGCACATGAACTATTGAACTTCTGAATAGTATTTGTTCAAACTAATGTTACAATAAACATTTCAAATGTAGATATTTGATTTCATTATCATCATTCGAAAAGGAAAGTAACATTCGATTACCGAATTTTAATGGATTTTAATTCTTATCAACATTCCACTGACCAAAACCAATGTCCATAGGACTATTCGTTCTACCAAACGAATTACACTTTAAGCACATTCGCCCATCCCTAGGAATCGGTAATAAATAGATTATCTTTCTTTTTAAGCAATAACAATTTTCAAGTAGACTGTCCCTTTAAAGGGACATGAAACCCAAATTGTTTCTTTCATGATTTAGAAAGAGCATGCCATTTTAAACAACTTTCTAATTTTCTTCTATTATCTAATTTGCTTATTTCTCTTGATTTTTTTTTTGTTGCTGATATGCATATCTAGATAGGCTCAGTAACTGCTGATTGGTGGCTTCACATAGATGACTTGTGTGATTAGCTCATGTGCATTGCTATTTCTTCAACAAAGGATATCTAAAGAATGAAGCAAATTATATAAAAGATGTAAATTGGAATGTTGTTTAAAATTGTATTCACTATCTGAATCATGTAATAAAAAATGTGGATTTAATGTCCCTTTAACTTTGCTATGTTCCTCAAAGCCTTTATATAACCATTGTTATTAAACTTTATCTCTCCCTAATTGTCCTCAGCAAAAGAGATTATATAAAGGAAACCCAGATTTGGGCATGGCAGTGCCCAATACTTTATAGAAATTGAAATTCCACAATTTTCAGAGTAACATTACAGGATTAGGAGACAAAATAAATAATGAAACTGTATTGCAAAGTTGTTCTTACTACACATAATTAAACATTTTATATTACAATTTATTTAAAGTTCATTTGAATTAGGTTTTGTCCAGAAGCATTTTCTATCTTGAATAAAAGAACAAAGATTTATTTTATTTAATTTGTGAAACAAAGTTGCATGAAGTTGTAAGGCATGTTCCAACTTGATGGCTTAGTTTATTTAATGCAGTTGAGAGATTATTACAAAACTTGCGGCCACTGAAATTGTATTTCCTTCACTTGAATATGATGATTATTATAAGGCAGTATGGAAAATACCTTCAGATCAGCAAGATGAAATAACAACTAACACAGCGTTCTATCATCATTCTTACAATATTCTGCTCAAATTGGAAAACAACACTTTTCTTTATTTTATTATGGAAAGATTCCAAAATTCCTTTAAAAAATACTTTCTTTTATTAAAAGTTACATACGCAGTGTGTAAAAATGATTTTTGAGCTATTTGCATTAAAGCTGTACTTCAGTTTTTATTAAAACAGTTTTTAATCACTATTTTATTAAACTATAACTGTTCCTTCATTTGCAATTTTTTTTTGTATATGTAGATCTAAAAACCAGTGTTGAATTTGATCTGTGATGTGAGTATCCTACAGTTTGTGTTTAAAGGGACACTCAAGTCAAAATTAAACTTTTATAATTCAGAAAGAGCATGCAATTTTTTTTTAAATCCTTTTTATTAGGTTCTTAAATAGTTTATGTAAACATAGGTTTCAATAAAGAAGTAAAGCAGTGCATCTAAAGCCAGAGTGTCCTCATTTGAAGAATCTCAATTCTTTGACAACATTAAGTGTCTCTCACGGTGGTTGCATTCCATATTAATAGGGCATTAAAAGAGAAAGAAGAAAGGAACAATGTCTCCACCAATGAAACATTAGCACATTGTGAGTAATATTAATGGATCAACATATCAAAGTAATTCCTCTCTGCAGTTTCAAGTAGGATGGTCCGGCTCTATCTCCCCCAACCCAGCTCTGGTACGTCATCTTTCCAATTTACTTCCATTAACAAAATGTGCACAGTCATTTTATATTTACACTTTTTGAGTCACCAGCTCCTACGGAGCATATGCAAGAATTCACAGAATATACAGTTGCAACAAAAAGTATGTGAACCCTTTGGAATGAAATGGATTTCTGCACAAATTGGTCATAAAATGTGATCTGATCATCATCTAAGTCACAACAATAGACAATCACAGTCTGCTTAAACTAATAACACACAAAGAATGAAATGTTGCCATGTTTTTATTGAACACACCATGTAAACATTCACAGTGCAGGTGGAAAAAGTATGTGAACCCTTGGATTTAATAACTGATTGAACCTCCTTTGGCAGCAATAACTTCAACCAAACTTTTCCTGTAGTTGCAGATCAGACGTGCACAATGGTCAGGAGTAATTCTTGACCATTCCTCTTTACAGAACTGTTTCAGTTCAGCAATATTCTTGGGATGTCTGGTGTGAATCGCTTTCTTGAGGTCATGCCACAGCATCTCAATCGGGTTGAGGTCAGGACTCTGACTGGGCCACTTCAGAAGGCGTATTTTCTCCTGTTTAAGCCATTCTGTTGTTGATTTACTTTTATGCTTTGGGTCATTGTCCTGTTGCAACACCCATCTTCTGTTGAGCTTCAGCTGGTAGACAGATGGCCTTAACTTCTCCTGCAAAATGTCTTGATAAACTTGGGAATTCATTTTTCCTTCGATGATAGCAATCCGTCCAGGCCCTGACGCAGCAAAGTAGCCCCAAACCATGATGCCCCCACCACCATACTTCACAGTTGGGATGAGGTTTTGATGTTGGTGTGCTGTGCCTCTTTTTTGCCACAGATAGTGTTGTGTGTTTCTTCCAAACTCAACTTTGGTTTCATCTGTCCACAGAATATTTTGCCAGTACTGCTGTGGAACATCCAAGTGCTCTTGTGCAAACGTGCAGCAATGTTTTGTTTGGACAGCAGTGGCTTCCTCTGTGGTATCCTCCCATGAAATCCATGCTTGTTTAGTGTTTTACGTATTGTAGATTCACTAACAGGGATGTTAGCATTTGCCAGTGACTTTTGTAAGTCTTTAGCTGACACTCTAGGATTCTTCTTCACCTCATTGAGCAGTCTGCGCTGTGCTCTTGCAGTCATCTTTACAGGACGGCCACTTCTAGGGAGAGTAGCAGCAGTGCTGAACTTTCTCCATTTATAGACAATTTGTCTTACCGTGGACTGATGAACAGCAAGGCTTTTGGAGATACTTTTATAACCCTTTCCAGCTTTATGCAAGTCAACAATTCCTAATCGTAGGTCTTCTGAGAGCTCTTTTGTGCGAGGCATCATTCACATCAGGCAATGCTTCTTGTGAAAAGCAAACCGAGAACTGGTGTGTGTTTTTTATAGGGCAGGGCAGCTGTAACCAACACCTCCAATCTCATCTCATTGATTGGACTCCAGTTGGCTGACATCTCACTCCAATTAACTCTTGGAGATGTCATTAGTATAGGGGTTCACATACTTTTTCCACCGGCACTGTGAATGTTTACATGGTGTGTTCAATAAAAACATGACAACATTTCATTCTTTGTGTGTTATTAGTTTAAGCAAACTGTGATTGTCTATTGTTGTGACTTAGATGATGATCAGATCACATTTTATGACCAATTTGTGCAGAAATCCATATCATTCCAAAGGGTTCACATACTTTTTCTTGCAACTGTATGTGTATGCCTTTTTGATTGGCTGATGGTTGTCACATGATGCAGTGGGAGTGGAAATTGACATGACTTAAGTTATGAAGTTAAGACCATGGGGCCTATATATCAAGCTCCGTATGGAGCTTGAAACCCTGTTTTTCTGGCAAGCCTTCAGGCTCACCAGAAACACCAGTTATGAAGCAGCGGTCTAAAGACCGCTGCTCCATAACCTGTTCGCCTGCTCTGAGTAGACGGACAGACTTTGCCACAATTCAACCCAATCAAATACGATCGGGTTGACTGACACCCCCTGCTAGTGGCCGCAAATCTGCAGGGGGTGGCGTTGCACCAGCAGTTCACATGAGCTGATCGGATCATGTCGGACAGACACATAATAAATAGGCCCCTAAGTGCTATTGCATTGTCTTTTTATCATGCATTTGCTGATTATGCAAATTGACTGTATTTACTGCTCCTTTAATTTGTCTTTGAGGATATCACACTATTGTTTATTTGGTTCTTTTGAGATTTAATACCCCGTTCCTGAAGCTGTTTACTGGGGAGAGAATCACCACCATTTCGGACATCGTGGAAACATTATTAGCTGTATCCTTATTACTTGATTTATTATATCAGGCTATACAAGTTAGTTTCAGTTATGAAAATCTAAATCCTTGTTTGAAAACATAGACATTTGGATGTTGTCACCTTGGAGAGGAAAGCTTCTTCCTAATTCAATATCTGATGAAGTTTATGCATTGGACGGAGTATTTAATTCCTTGCAGTGTACAACATTCCTTTTATAAATGGAAGAATATCTAAAGTCAAGAACCTGTACCAAATTTACAGAAGTTATTTTAGTATTGTGAATCGATTCCTGTCATAATTTCCGGTGTGATAAGAATACAGTACATGTGGAATCAGTGAGAAGTGTTCTCCAAATTTTCTTCAGCATTCCTTACAGCTAAAATAAAATAAAGGTTTCTAAAAAATAAAATTAATACTAAAATTCACAAATAGTAAGTACATTTTTATTGCTGATAAATAAAGACAAAGATGGCATATCAACACGTATTATCCCTACTGCTCCACATTTATGTAATTTCTGCTAAAATATAACAAAATAGACTGTATTGGACCCTTTGCACCCTTGTATATTTCAATAAGTTTACGACAGGTTTCTGCTGAAAGAACATATTATGATAGTTCACTGTTTAATATGAAACTTTGCCTGCTACATATCTTCCTTTTAGCACTTTGAGGGCATAATGCATTGTCCATCCACCTTTAACTATTTGAAGTTCATCATTTCCACAAGACACAACACAAAGTGTATTGTGTGGAACTAGACCTTGCTGGGCGCTAGGGCAAAGACTGTGAAGAATCACCCCCCATTTCAACAGTGCCCTTTCTGGCAGCCATATTAGAGAAAGAAGAGCTACTTCTGTATAAATGAAGTCATCTTTCATTCTTGGTTAGTCTGTGCCAGAGGATATGCACAGGTTTTCTGTACACAATTTGTAGGCAGGTTTTTCTGAACAGCTAGTTCTGTTTATCTATTGAAACTGCATATAACCATGAAATAACTTTCTTGCATTTCTGGTAAAAGGACACTGGCGCAGAAACCGGGCTGCAGGGGTTAAACCTGCACCACCCTACTACCTCACCCCCTCCAGTTTCTAAGCGGATTTGGGCTATTTGAGAGCCACCACAATCTCCCATACCTTGGATTGACTTTTTTTATGGGTTACACATCATCAGAAAAGAGCTGGTCCCTGACCGCCTAGTAACTATCCGGCCGACCGGGCCCCTGGAACTGCCGGTTGGCCACATCATCCCGCAATACCCGGTGTCCCTTACCCCAGGTCGCTCCAGCGGTCCCTTGTCCCAGAGCTCCACTCTTTCGGGGCTTGATACCCCTTGGGGAGGGCAAGAGGTAGAGTGATTGCCGGGGGGAGCTCCCTTGGGAACCAGGAGTTCTGGACCCCTCTCTACAACCCCCACTCCCCAGTGGCCTTCCCGGTGTACGTTCAATCACCCATAGCTCTGGCCCCCAGCCATGGATCATGTCGCAATGGAAGTGCCGCCCCTCCCCCGGGATCACACTCGAACCACCATCCTTATACCGCTGGACACTATGGGACAATGGACTCTAGGGATAGCGCCAGCCTGTCTAGAGGGGCAGAAATGGTGGGAGATTTAGGGGACTGATAAGGCTCTTATCTTGATGAGATTGTGTATATAAACTGTGTGTTTTCCTCAATAAAAACAATTCTTGTTTCACCTGAATGTTAGTCTATCTAGTTATTTAGGTGGGCTCCTGCTATAATCACTCTTCTCCGCTGCACAGCAGCAGGTTCCAGGTGTTAGAAAGATCCTTTGGCGGAGCTACCCAGTTGGGGTAGCCAGGTTCCGTTACAGACACTAAAGACAAAATTGAAATGTTATTATTCAGATAGAGCACTATGCATGATTGACTGATAGCTGTCACGTGATACAGGGAGAGGGGAAAATGGAAGTAACTGTAATTTGTCAGAAAACAATATCAACTACTCACTTGAAATTCAGGGTATTATTGCATTGTGTTTTTATTATGCATTTGTTGGTTATACAATCCTAAAGTATTTAATGGTCCTTTAAATTTTCCTGAAGAGTGAATAATAATAAACCTGATAAAGAATTAGAACTGCATTTACATTGTTATTTAGTTCTGTCCATAATTATTCCAGATAATAGACTGCACACATATTTTGTTTTCATTTTTTTCTATTTAATTTCCTAAATATGTATAGGGCATGTTTGAGCAGATATGCATTTTTATGCATGGTGATGTCTGTTTTTATTTCATATGCAGCAATGTCCTATTGCCAAGTTACAAGTAGTTTACAGCAGCTTACGCACCAAGTAATTAGACATTCATCAAAATCCTCTGCAGGAGAGATCAGAGTCAAAATCTCATCAGGCTTTACCCATAATACCTAACTGGGAATTTCTTTCATGTAATTAACAAGAGTCCATGAGCTAGTGACGTATGGGATATACATTCCTACCAGGAGGGGCAAAGTTTCCCAAACCTTAAAATGCCTATAAATACACCCCTCACCACACCCACAAATCAGTTTTACAAACTTTGCCTCCAAGGGAGGTGGTGAAGTAAGTTTGTGCTAGATTCTACGTTGATATGCGCTCCGCAGCAAGTTGGAGCCCGGTTTTCCTCTCAGCGTGCAGTGAATGTCAGAGGGATGTGAGGAGAGTATTGCCTATTGAATGCAGTGATCTCCTTCTACGGGGTCTATTTCATAAGGTTCTCTGTTATCGGTCGTAGAGATTCATCTCTTACCTCCCTTTTCAGATCGACGATATACTCTTATATTTACCATTTCCTCTACTGATTCTCGTTTCAGTACTGGTTTGGCTTTCTACAAACATGTAGATGAGTGTCCTGGGGTAAGTAAGTCTTATTTTCTGTGACACTCTAAGCTATGGTTGGGCACTTTATTTATAAAGTTCTAAATATATGTATTCAAACATTTATTTGCCTTGACTCAGAATGTTCAACTTTCCTTATTTCCAGACAGTCAGTTTCATATTTGGGATTATGCTTTAATTATCATATTTTTTCTTACCTCAAAAATTTGACTTTTTTCCCTGTGGGCTGTTAGGCTCGCGGGGGCTGAAAATGCTTCATTTTATTGCGTCATTCTTGGCGCGGACTTTTTTGGCGCAAAAATTCTTTTCCGTTTCCGGCGTCATACGTGTCGCCGGAAGTTGCGTCATTTTTGACGTTATTTTGCGCCAAAAATGTCGGCGTTCCGGATGTGGCGTCATTTTTGGCGCCAAAAGCATTTAGGCGCCAAATAATGTGGGCGTCTTATTTGGCGCCAAAAAATATGGGCGTCGCTTTTGTCTCCACATTATTTCAGTCTCATTTTTCATTTGCTTCTGGTTGCTAGAAGCTTGATGTTTGGCATTTTTTTCCCATTCCTGAAACTGTCTTATAAGGAATTTGATCTATTTTGCTTTATATGTTGTTTTTTCTCTTACATATTGCAAGATGTCTCACGTTGCATCTGAGCCAGAAGATACTACAGGAAAACCTCTGCCTGCTGGATCTACCAAAGCTAAGTGTATCTGCTGTAAACTTTTGGTAGCTATTCCTCCAGCTGTTGTTTGTATTAAATGTCATGACAAACTTGTTAATGCAGATAATATTTCCTTTAGTGATGTACCATTGCCTGTTGCAGTTCCCTCAACATCTAAGGTGCAGAATGTTCCTGATAACATAAGAGATTTTGTTTCTGAATCCATAAAGAAGGCTTTGTCTGTTATTTCTCCTTCTAGTAAACGTAAAAAGTCTTTTAAATCTTCTCTCTCTACAGATGAATTTTTAAATGAACACCATCATTCTGATTCTTTGGACTCTTCTGGTTCAGAGGATTCTGTCTCAGAGATTGATGCTGATAAATCTTCATATTTATTTAAGATGGAATTTATTCGCTCTTTGCTTAAAGAAGTACTAATTGCTTTAGAAATAGAGGATTCTAGTCCTCTTGATACTAATTCTATACGTTTGGATAAGGTTTTTAAAGCTCCTGCGGTTATTCCAGAAGTCTTTCCTGTTCCTAATGCTATTTCTGCAGTAATTGCTAAGGAATGGGATAGATTGGGTAATTCATTTACTCCTTCTAAACGTTTTAAGCAATTATATCCTGTTCCGCCTGACAGGTTAGAATTTTGGGACAAAATCCCTAAAGTTGATGGGGCTATTTCTACCCTTGCTAAACGTACTACCATTCCTACATCAGATGGTACCTCGTTTAAGGACCCTTTAGATAGAAAAATTGAATCTTTTCTAAGAAAAGCTTATCTATGTTCAGGTAATCTTCTTAGACCTGCTATATCATTGGCTGATGTTGCTGCAGCTTCAACTTTTTGGTTGGAAACTCTAGCGCAACAAGTATCAAATCGTGATTCTCATGATATTATTATTCTTCTCCAGCATGCTAATAATTTCATCTGTGATGCCATTTTTGATATTATTAGAGTTGATGTTAGATTTATGTCTCTGGCTATCTTAGCCAGAAGAGCTTTATGGCTTAAGACTTGGAATGCTGATATGGCTTCTAAATCAACTCTACTTTCCATTTCTTTCCAGGGAAACAAATTATTTGGTTCTCAGTTGGATTCTATTATTTCAACTGTTACTGGTGGGAAAGGAACTTTTTTACCACAGGATAAAAAGTCTAAAGGTAAAAACAGGGCTAACAATCGTTTTCGTTCCTTTCGTTTCAACAAAGAACAAAAGCCTGATCCTTCGTCCTCAGGAGCAGTTTCAGTTTGGAAACCATCTCCAGTCTGGAATAAATCCAAGCCTGCTAGAAAGGCAAAGCCTGCTTCTAAGTTCACATGAAGGTACGGCCCTCATTCCAGTTCAGCTGGTAGGGGGCAGGTTACGTTTTTTCAAAGAAATTTGGATCAATTCTGTTCACAATCTTTGGATTCAGAACATTGTTTCAGAAGGGTACAGAATTGGTTTCAAGATGAGACCTCCTGCAAAGAGATTTTTTCTTTCCCATGTCCCAGTAAATCCAGTGAAAGCTCAAGCATTTCTGAATTGTGTTTCAGATCTAGAGTTGGCTGGAGTAATTATGCCAGTTCCAGTTCCGGAACAGGGGATGGGGTTTTATTCAAATCTCTTCATTGTACCAAAGAAGGAGAATTCCTTCAGACCAGTTCTGGATCTAAAATTATTGAATCGTTATGTAAGGATACCAACGTTCAAGATGGTAACTGTAAGGACTATATTGCCTTTTGTTCAGCAAGGGAATTATATGTCCACAATAGATTTACAGGATGCATATCTGCATATTCCGATTCATCCAGATCATTATCAGTTCCTGAGATTCTCTTTTCTAGACAAGCATTACCAATTTGTGGCTCTACCGTTTGGCCTTGCTACAGCTCCAAGAATTTTCACAAAGATTCTCGGTGCCCTTCTGTCTGTAATCAGAGAACAGGGTATTGTGGTTTTTCCTTATTTGGACGATATCTTGGTACTTGCTCCGTCTTTACATTTAGCAGAGTCTCATACGAATCGACTTGTGTTGTTTCTTCAAGATCATGGTTGGAGGATCAATTTACCAAAAAGTTCTTTGATTCCTCAAACAAGGGTAACCTTTCTGGGTTTCCAGATAGATTCAGTGTCCATGACTTTGTCTTTAACAGACAAGAGACGTCTAAAATTGATTACAGCCTGTCGAAACCTTCAGTCTCAATCATTCCCTTCGGTAGCCTTATGCATGGAAATTCTAGGTCTTATGACTGCTGCATCGGACGCGATCCCCTTTGCTCGTTTTCACATGCGACCTCTTCAGCTCTGTATGCTGAACCAATGGTGCAGGGATTACACGAAGATATATCAATTAATATCTTTAAAACCGATTGTTCGGCACTCTCTAACGTGGTGGACAGATCACCATCGTTTAATTCAGGGGGCTTCTTTTGTTCTTCCGACCTGGACTGTAATTTCAACAGATGCAAGTCTCACAGGTTGGGGAGCTGTGTGGGGATCTCTGACGGCACAAGGAGTTTGGGAATCTCAGGAGGTGAGATTACCGATCAATATCTTGGAACTCCGTGCAGTTTTCAGAGCTCTTCAGTTTTGGCCTCTTCTGAAGAGAGAATCGTTCATTTGTTTTCAGACAGACAATGTCACAACTGTGGCATACATCAATCATCAAGGAGGGACTCACAGTCCTCTGGCTATGAAAGAAGTATCTCGAATTTTGGTTTGGGCGGAATCCAGCTCCTGTCTAATCTCTGCGGTTCATATCCCAGGTGTAGACAATTGGGAAGCGGATTATCTCAGTCGCCAAACGTTGCATCCGGGCGAATGGTGTCTTCACCCAGAGGTATTTCTTCAGATTGTTCAAATGTGGGGGCTCCCAGAGATAGATCTGATGGCCTCTCATCTAAACAAGAAACTTCCCAGGTATCTGTCCAGATCCCGGGATCCTCAGGCGGAGGCAGTGGATGCATTATCACTTCCTTGGAAGTATCATCCTGCCTATATCTTTCCGCCTCTAGTTCTTCTTCCAAGAGTAATCTCCAAGATTCTGAGGGAATGCTCGTTTGTTCTGCTAATAGCTCCGGCATGGCCTCACAGGTTTTGGTATGCGGATCTTGTCCGGATGGCATCTTGCCAACCATGGACTCTTCCGTTAAGACCAGACCTTCTGTCTCAAGGTCCTTTTTTCCATCCGGATCTGAAATCCTTAAATTTAAAGGTATGGAGATTGAACGCTTGATTCTTGGTCATAGAGGTTTCTCTGACTCCGTGATTAATACTATGTTACAGGCTCGTAAATCTGTATCTCGAGAGATATATTATAGAGTCTGGAAGACTTATATTTCTTGGTGTCTTTCTCATCATTTTTCTTGGCATTCTTTTAGAATACCGAGAATTTTACAGTTTCTTCAGGATGGTTTAGATAAGGGTTTGTCCGCGAGTTCTTTGAAAGGACAAATCTCCGCTCTTTCTGTTCTTTTTCACAGAAAGATTGCTATTCTTCCTGATATTCATTGTTTTGTACAAGCTTTGGTTCGTATAAAACCTGTCATTAAGTCAATTTCTCCTCCATGGAGTTTGAATTTGGTTTTGGGAGCTCTTCAAGCTCCTCCGTTTGAACCTATGCATTCATTGGACATTAAATTACTTTCTTGGAAAGTTTTGTTCCTTTTGGCCATCTCTTCTGCTAGAAGAGTTTCTGAATTATCTGCTCTTTCGTGTGAGTCTCCTTTTCTGATTTTTCATCAGGATAAGGCGGTGTTGCGAACTTCTTTTGAATTTTTACCTAAAGTTGTGAATTCCAACAACATTAGTAGAGAAATTGTGGTTCCTTCATTATGTCCTAATCCTAAGAATTCTAAGGAGAAATCATTGCATTCTTTGGATGTTGTTAGAGCTTTGAAATATTATGTTGAAGCTACGAAATCTTTTCGTAAGACTTCTAGTCTATTTGTTATCTTTTCCGGTTCTAGGAAAGGCCAGAAAGCTTCTGCCATTTCTTTGGCATCTTGGTTGAAATCTTTAATTCATCTTGCCTATGTTGAGTCGGGTAAAATTCCGCCTCAAAGAATTACAGCTCATTCTACTAGGTCAGTTTCTACTTCCTGGGCGTTTAGGAATGAAGCTTCGGTTGACCAGATCTGCAAAGCAGCAACTTGGTCCTCTTTGCATACTTTTACTAAATTCTACCATTTTGATGTATTTTCTTCTTCTGAAGCAGTTTTTGGTAGAAAAGTTCTTCAGGCAGCGGTTTCAGTTTGAATCTTCTGCTTATGTTTTTTGTTAAACTTTATTTTGGGTGTGGATTATTTTCAGCAGGAATTGGCTGTCTTTATTTTATCCCTCCCTCTCTAGTGACTCTTGTGTGGAAAGATCCACATCTTGGGTAGTCATTATCCCATACGTCACTAGCTCATGGACTCTTGTTAATTACATGAAAGAAAACATAATTTATGTAAGAACTTACCTGATAAATTCATTTCTTTCATATTAACAAGAGTCCATGAGGCCCACCCTTTTTTGTGGTGGTTATGATTTTTTTGTATAAAGCACAATTATTCCAATTCCTTATTTTATATGCTTCGCACTTTTTTTCTTATCACCCCACTTCTTGGCTATTCGTTAAACTGATTTGTGGGTGTGGTGAGGGGTGTATTTATAGGCATTTTAAGGTTTGGGAAACTTTGCCCCTCCTGGTAGGAATGTATATCCCATACGTCACTAGCTCATGGACTCTTGTTAATATGAAAGAAATGAATTTATCAGGTAAGTTCTTACATAAATTATGTTTTTTACACAAATTAATGAGACTTGCTGTTAATTCTGCACCATACAGTATTTAACCATGTACTAGCAATCAAAGCATACAGCAGTTCTCTGCGCATTAAGTCTCACAGTAATTATTGTTGCTATCTATTCTCATTATTCTATCTTCATCTTGAGAAGATGGAGTTTTAGGGGTTGCTAACTATTAATTTAAAGGGACATGAAACCAATTTATCCAATTTGTCCAATTTATTTCTATTATCAAATTTACTTTGTTCTGTTGGTATACTTTGTTGAAAAGCAGGTAGGTAGGCTCATGAGCACAATATGGATGCAATAATATTTGATACATTTGGAACAACACTATAGATGGCAGCAATTTTTGCTGCCATATAGTGTTCGAGACGTGTACACTACCTACTCTGGTATGGTCATCAAGAAAGAATTCAATGAGAACAAACCAAATTTGAAAATAGAAGTATATTACAAGATTTAAAAAAAGAAAAAAAATGTGTACTTTGTCTTAATCATAAAAGAAAAATTGTGGGTTTCAACGCGTCTCTTCAAAATTCTTTGTTTCACTGTTTGTAATAGACTTTCCAGATTTAAAACAATAATCAAATGAGTTTTTATGTCAATATATGCGAAACAATTTAAAAGCTATGAGCCCGAAGTACAATTCTAGGAGCTAATGCCCCTGGACTCTCATATTTCATCAAACTCTGATCTAAGTGAAAAGGTAGGACTTTAGCTACGTATCAATTCAGCCTAATAAAGAAGCTGCTTAGCGTTCTGTCTACATGAATGGGATGCACTGTGTTGCTATACAATTAGATGCAGCAGTCAAAGTGTTAACTAAATATTGTTGCACAACTAAATATGTATTTACATGCATTTTGTGCCATACACTGTAGGAAGTCTCATTGAAAGTGATATGCATTGAATTACTGACTGGAGCATCTCCCCCTATCACTATTGACGCCAAGCCTCTAATCTGTCACCATATATTATTGCAAGGCTTCTTTGTAATGTAGAGGGAACATGTCTGATTGTGTCAGAGGTCTGGCTTTGTGGTCAGTGATGTGCTGCTCGGCTGTAGTGAGAAGAGTATTATTTTCCCTTCCTTTAAAGGACATTAATTGTGGTAAAATCCTCAAGGAGGCTGCTTTACCAGGCAACAAGCACACAATAGTTGGAATCTGGTCAGCTCATTGAGAAAAATTCACATCTGGAAACATGGTGATTCCTTTGTAAGCCCTGGCTGTGTGATTGGTCAGTCTGCTATTCCTTTCAGTCATTTTACTAATGTGGAGTTAAGCGCCTGTATTTAACCATTTTACTTCTGAGGTTTGTACTCAAGAATATTCATTGTAACCCTCTTAACCTGATTCTATGAGATCTTGAGGTTATCCTGGAAAACGCTGACATTTCACAGCTAAGTAGTTATTCTGCATAAGTGAATATCCATACTTTCACTGTTTTTGTGTGTGTACATATCTATCTATCTATCTATCTATCTATCTATCTATCTATATATCTATATACAGTATATATATATATCTACATATGTATTTATGTATTTATATGTGTATGCATTTAGAGACATATATACACATAAACACATAAATACATATGTATACATATATAGATATATATATTTACTGTGTATTTACTGTAAATATTTTACATTCCAGTTTTCTGCACATAGCAGAATATGTTCTATGTATTTCTAAATCGATATTCCTATATATATCTGTATATATTTATACCTTTATATAATCCTGTATAGATATAGGTATAGATATATAATGTACCAAAATATCATCAGATATATTATTATTATTATTATTATCAGTTATTTGTAGAGCGCCAACAGGTTCCACAGCGCTAAGGACATGGGTCTAAAATACAAGGTGACAATTATGAGAGACAAAGGGATAGAGGGCCCTGCCAAGAGTTTCATGAAAGTGATCTACAAAGCAGCTAGGCTCGTAAGCTTACATTCTAAGGGGGTTTAAGCGGATAACTAAAGGAGAGGAACTAAAATAGGAAATGTTAGTGTATATTATATACATCCCTAAACAGTAGAGTCTTTAAGGAGCGCTTGAACATTGGAAAACTAGGTGAAAGTCGTGTAGAGCGAGGCAGAGAATTCCACAAAATAGGGGCCAGTCTGGAGAAGTCTTGTAGATGGGAATTTGAGGAGGTAACAAAAGAGGAGTAGAGAAGGAGGTCATGAGCAGAGCAAAGGGAGAGTATCTGGAAACTAGGTTGGAGATATAGGGTGGAGCAGTGTTATTGAGAGCTTTAAAAGGTAGAGTCAGGATTTTATGTTTTATTCTGGAGGTTAGAGGAAGCCAGTGAAGGGACTGGCAGAGAGGTGCATACATGTAGACGTATGTATTTATGAATACATAGAACATATTCTGCTATGTGCAGAACATTGAATTTGGAATTTGAAATATTGATATTTTCATGTTGGGTTAGCGCAAATGAGAATATGGGATCGGGTTTGCGTAAGAGTGGGGTCTTAGTTTGTTTTCCCACTTTTCGGATATTTGAACAAGCTATAGCCAATCCCTATTTGTTGGATACATTTGTTTCTTTATTCAGACTATTGGATACACATTATTAGTGGTACCACATAAAATCTTTTATTTTTGTTTTTTTTAAGGGAGAGGTCCCTGGATACTAAGGAGTAGATTTATCAAACCACTGGCGGACATGATTAATCGCTACATTTAACATTGCACAAGCATTTCTCGTGAAATGCTTGTGCAATGCCGCCCCCTGCACATTCGCGGCCAATCGGCCGCTAGCAGTGGGTGTCAATCATCCCGATCCTATCTGATCGGGATGATTGCAGTCCGCCACCTCAGAGGTGGCGGATGAGTTAAGGATAAGGAGCAGCGGTCTTACGCATCCACTGCTTGACAAATCTCCCACTAACACTGGTTTATTTATTATGTAACTTGCTATTATACTATCTGCACATGTATTTATTTATTTGTTAAATCTGTATTTTAATTAGAGCGTATACAGGAGTCCCTGCTTTTTTTAGTGCTCCTATTTTTGTTTTCTTTGAGTTTTTATTTTATCTATCTGTTTGGGAGGGATAGATTGAGGAGGAGCTAGGACTTATCCTCTCTTGGTGCCTTTGCTTTAAAGTTATAGCCTAAGCTCCTATCAGCCTACCTAGGTTTAGTCTTCAACAAAAGATACCAACAGAACAAAGCAAATTTGATAATAGTAGTCTTTTTTGATTAAGAGGTGACGTTTTCACCTCTTAGCCAATAGCCGTGCGGTAAATCCGGCTTGGCACCCATGGGAGGTGAAAACCTCACCGGTAGCAGCTAAAAACGGTGATCGATTGAATCAAATAAAGGAGCTTTCTACATGAAGTTTCTTATACTTCATGAATGAAAGTGCGCTTTATTTGTTTCAATAGTAAATCCTAGAAAGAAGAAAAATTGATAATAGGACTAAATTAGAAAGATGCTTAAAATTGCATGCTTTATCTGAATCCCGAAAGAAAAATTTTGGGTTTACTATCCCTTTAATGATCAGATATGTTTATCGCAAGGAACACGACAGGGCTGCCCTATTTTACAAAAAAACGTAAATGAGAGGGCGCTAAAAGCTAAGAGAAACCAACACACTTAATCAGCATTAATTAAGCATCCATAATAAAGAAGACAGTACACCAAGTAATTTAAAAAGATTTACTATCAAAAATGAATTCCACAATATGCGGGACGTCTCCCTGCAGCAAAATAAAAATAAAATAAATCAGAAGAAAAATACTATATGGAATACCACCCCAAAAGTTAGAAATGTAAAAAATGAAAAAATGAAAAAATATATCAAAAATCAAAAAACAAAAGACAAAATTTTTTTTAAAAAACAATATTGCTGGCTAAGAGAATGTCCAATCTAAGGTAACTTCAGATGTTCCTCTTTGTTGCTGGGGGATCCAGTGTGTATCAAGATTGGAAAACAAATGTTGCTGGTTAGAAAATGTCAATATAGTGGTTACTCCTTATGTTTGTATCAACTCCTCAAGTGTTAACACATATAGCAATTGTTTCCCATAAATTTATGTGTAGGCCAAAATACTGCTTCAATATATGCAGAATGTTATGTGTAGGCCAAAATACTGCTTCAATATATGCAGAATGTGCAGTAGATGGGACTTTGTTTATGAGGAAATGTATAATTGGATCACTACAGATAAATAAATATTGACTCTATGAGCCTTGTTCGATAGTCACTGATTATTAGTATTTGTATACACTTCTCACCTTAACAGCCTGCTATATGACATTTTACTTGGCAAAAATTACTTATACTTTTTACCGGAACTTTTCCTCGCCAAGCGCGATGACACTCTTATGCGGCTGTATGCCAGACGATCGCTTGTGACAGGCAGCTTGGGATAATACCGGAATCTTTTCCTCGCCAAGTTCGATGGCAATCTTGAACGGCTGTATATCAGATGACTACACTTGACAGGCAGCTGTGGTAATGCCGGAATCTTTCCTTCTCCGAAACCGTTACCTCTCCAGTCAGCGTCTTTTCAGATCTTCGCCTCCGTTGGTTGTATGCAGCTGTAGCAAAAGGGTAATCAGCTGGGCTGATATTTTGAAGCAACCTCCGCTCTTAGCGTGTTTCACGCGCGGGTAATCTACTAGGTACCTAGTTGTAAGTTCTTGACAGGGTCAGCAACTCTCTTTCTCTACGCGTTTCACCCGTGTAGATGGGCTTTCTCAAGATGCTGCCCTATTTTACCTTTATTGTTTAACTTATCATTAGAGCCCTTGGTTATATATCTAAGGGATATGATAGAAGGAATTAAATTGGGCAATGGGGTAGTCAAACTTGTAATTTATGCTGATGACTTATTAATTTTTGCAGAAAATCTTAATATTAATTTACTGATTAATAATTGGCGTATTGGATGATTTCAAATTATTTTCTGGATTTAGTATTAACAAGTCTAAAACTGAAAGTATGGGGTTAATTAAAGGGATATTAAACACCTAAAAATATTATAGGGACACTGAACCCAAATTTTTTCTTTCGTGACTCAGATAGAGCATGCAATTTTAAGCAACTTTCTAATTTACTCCTATTATCATTTTTTCTTCATTCTCTTGCTATCTTCATTTGAAAAAGAAGGCATTTAAGCTAAGGAGCCAGACCATTTTTGGTTCAAAACACTGGACAGCAGATGTTTATTGGTGGGTAAATTTATCCACCAATCAGCAAGAACAACCCAGGTTGTTCACCAATAATGGGAGAGCATCTAAACTTACATTCTTGCTTTTTCAAATAAAGATACCAAGAGAATGAAGAAAATGTGATTATAGGAGTAAATTAGAAAGTTGCTTAAAATTGCATGCTCTATCTGAATCACGAAAGAAAAAAAATTGGGTTCAGTGTCCCTTTAATAAAATTGATTAATTAAATGTAGTAAAACAACTTTTCAGTATACTTTCATTATTTTATTCTCTTTTCCTGTAATTTAATTCTGAATATTGGGGCTTTCCAATTCATGTTAACCATTGAAGTGCAGACACAGCTATATTTCACACAGGCAATGGTTGCACACTCTAGTAAATCATTTATAACCATTCCTAATTGGCCTCAGTGTAACCTAAGTTACAATATGGCAGCGCCCATTGCTTTATGAACTTTAACTTTACACTTATTTTTTCAATATTTAAACAACTAATATAATTTTTAAAAATACATGTGCAAATTATTCTCAGGCTAATCTTTGCTCTGAATACATCATTCAAGGAATACATCACATCTCTGGAAGCGCAAATGGGAAAATCAAATCCCACAAGTGTGTAAAACCAATGACACCAATATATAATTAAAGGGACAGTTTACTCAAAACATTTCTCCCCTTTAACTTGTTCCTAATGATCCACTTTACTTGCTGGAATGTATTAAATTGTTTACAAGTATTTGTTTTACCCTTATATTGGCATTTTAAATAGTTGATTTAGCCAGTGGTATCCCCACCTATTCTGAAAGTTTCTGGCCTTAGGTCCAAGCTATAGATAAGCTGTGTAAACACAGCCAGCAGAATAAATTATACTCCCAGTGGGGTATAGAAGAGATAAGGTAATAACATTTTAATTTTCTATTGTTCTCTCCAAGTATTGGTCTTTGGTTTACAAACAGATAATAAGATAAAGAAGCATGTATATGTACACAATGTGATAAAGTAGTGAGATCTGATTATACCTACAAGCTTCAAAACACAAAACCATCTATTTAATATACACAAATAAACCTTAAAAAGTGAATCTCATACATTTTACATCTCATACAGCTGGTAAAAAAGTAATTGAAAACACATTAATGGAAAAAACAATTTTACAGTATACTGTCCCTTTAAGCAATCCCTTCTACAAGTTATAAAAGTGAGCGTACTGCAGGAGTCCGGAGCTTGTATGGGTCACTCAGTAAGCAATCATCCGTGTCGGTGTGACGTCACCACCCTGCAAATTCCTGATGTGATCCGCCTCCTCTCCCTGTCAGTATGAGTCCACACTATTCATCCCATATAGTGTGTGTGTGCGGTGGACTCATACTGAGGCTGATCACATCAGTGACCCATTCAAGCTCTGGACTCCAGCAGTAGTATTGTTGATCTTTGTTCCATAGTGGTGAAGTAGTGTTTTTTATAGCTGTGGAACAAGGAGCAGTGTTTTGAGCAGATCAGCATTGGGAAGTGTGAACTTCAAGTACAGCTCTAAGAGACATTTTGCCAGTTTGCAAAACAATACTCTTTACTTTAATACCATTTGCATTTATCAGTACAAGTAATACTGTTTTATTATCATTGGTATTAGAATATAGCGCTCTATTTTGGTGTTTATTGTTTATCATTCAAGCAGTGATTTATTTAGTGTTTAATGTCCCTTTAAAAACATTACTACATCACCTTTGATTCCATTTAAAGAAACAAAGGAAACAATTTCATATCTAGGATTTTACATTCTCTCAAAACCCGAAAAATTGGTATAGATTGAATATTTCTCCATTGATACAGACATTGGAAAGTGATTTAGATCAGTGGATGAATTTACCCATTTCATTGACAGTAAGAGTTTATTTAATAAAAATTGTTGTCTCTCCTACATTTTTATATGTTTTTCAATCTTTACCATTGTTTCTTTTAATAAAAGAGCTGCGTATAATAAATCACTGCGTACGTCAATTTTTATGAAGAAGACAAATACCCAGAATTATTTTATATAGATTTTGTGTTAATAATAAAAATAAATTCAGTTTAGCACGCCCAGATTTTGAAAAATATAATATTACAACTTTGGTTAAATTTAAAACAGGTCATTATTCGTTTGTTAGAATTGGAAAATTCTATTGTTGCACTTTTTTTCATTAAAAGCTCTCATTCCTTTAAAGAATTTACCGAAACTGATTAGGCAAAATTCGATTTTTAAAGAGTCAATCAGGGCCTGGTATACATTTTGTGTATGTATAAATATTAACCATTTGGTGTCACCATTTTTAAACAAAAAAGGGAATCCTGACTTTATTGAAGGTTTAATTTTATTTAATAGCAAATCTATTTAAACAAGGTAATCAAACAAGCTATCAATATCTAGTATATATAGACTGATACTGAAGTTGCAAGAGGAAAGTAATCTGATCTGAAATTTCTCAAAATAAAATGAGGTATTTTAGATTTAGAGCAAAAATAATTATCTCAGTTAATGTTATGTGTTGTGTGAACTCAAAAAGTAATGATAAGAGAAATGTACACAGAACAACAATTTATTATATTATATCAGTCTTATATTACAAGATTACAAAATATTGGAAATTCCCTTAAAGAACCAACATTTTCAAAATTAAAAAATAGTATTTTAAAACAACTGTTTTTTGAAACAAACACAAATTCAAATAGATTTGGAATCCAATTTATCATATATCTGACCGAAACGCTGTTGGCATTTAGCATTGCACAAGCAGTTCTGGTGAACTGCTTGTGCAATGCCGCTAGCAGGGGGTGTCAATCAACCCGATTGTATAGGATTGGGCGGATTGCAGACCGCAGCTTTAGAAGCAGCGAACCAGTTAAGGAGCAGCGGTCTTAAGTCCGCTGCTTCTTAACTGCTGTTTTCGGCGAGCCTGAAGGCTTGCGCGGAGACAGATGTATTAGGATCGGTCATTTCAAACTAAAACTTACTCAAAAGACCAGAGCATTTTTTGCATTTTTGCTATCACTTCATGTAAACAGAAAAAGAGCATTTTTTAACATATCATTACTATATATATTTTTTAGTAGACAACCCAAGGTATTGATCTAACCCCATTTTGGTATATTTCATGCCACCGTTTTACTGCAAAATGCGCTCATATTATAAAAATTGTTAACTTTTTCACAAACTTTGGTGTTCCTACTGAAATTATTTACATTCCGCTTGTGCACACAAATGATTGAAAAAGCTTCTCTGGGATCCTCTTTGTTCAGGAATAGCAGACATGCATGGCTTTACCTTTGCCTTTTTGGTAATTAGAATTCCAGTAATTGCAGCTGTGCACCACACTTCTGAAATTCCTGGCAGTTAAAGAGTTAATCAGGTATCTTGTAAGGTTAAGTTTAGCTTTAGTGTAAAGATTACTCTCCAACCTGATCCCTCACACCCACTGATCCATACCTGATCCCTCTCAAACAGCTCTTTTCCCTCCCTATTCCCCCCCCCCCCCCGGTCACCACCATCTTAAGTACTGGCAGACAGTCTGGCAATGTGAAGTTTTATTCCCTTCTCTTTTTTTTTTTGCTGTTATTCTTTCAAAAAAAAAATTATTATTTGCCACAGTGTAGGATTACCCCCTTACCTTCCCACCTCCCTGACTGATCCCTCCCAAAAAGCTCTCTAACCCTCCCCCCTCTAACTAGTTTCTGCTATCTTAGGTACTGACAGCCGTCGGCCAGTACCCAGTTTTCTATCCATGTATCTCTTTATTTACATTAAAAAAAGTCCACATTTTTTTCTGTAGTGTAGTTGCCTATCCCACTCATTTACCCCACTTCACCCCTCCAAGCGATCTTTTTCAATACCCTTTATTCCCCCTCTTTACTCTAAGACCCCCTCTCCCTCCCTCCCTCTCCCTCCTTATTTTTGTTTCTGCAGTTTAGCGTTTCCACCTGTTCCCGCCCCTCCCTCCCACCTCCAGCAATGGGCCGCCCACCCGCCCCCTCCTAACCCTCCCACACCACCAACGATCGGCACCACCATTACTCGATGCAGAGTAGGACAAAGAGTGTCTCTTTCTCTTAATCGGTCACTCTGCGCGTCTATTTTTGCACTGCCCCAATTGTGGGACATGCAGAAATAGTGCGATCTTGCCACTGTTAGTGAGATTGCAGCAGAAAGAGGCCCAGGACAGCAGCGCCGTACAGGGTACAGCGCTGGTCCTTAAGGACTTAACGACCAGCGCCGTAGAGGGTACGGTGCTGGTCGTTAAGGGGTTAAAAATTATGTAGTAATGTAAGTGTTTCTCCTTCACATACAGAACACTGCATAAAGAGATAAATTGCTCTCAAGCTAGAATTTGCTTTTCTAAAATTCTTTTATGTACCTCACTGTACTGACGAGAATTATTCGTTTATCTTGCCAGAGCAGAGAGCTTCAGACCATTAGGACCATAGCCATGCACAAGCAATAGGGAAATAATAAAATGTTGTAACACGTTAGAGCATTTTCTTAATAGACGTTCATGTCCCTCTAATGTAAATATTTATACCCCGTCATATATGATGACATTACGGATGATCTTTATGAAGTTATTAAAGGGATACTAAACCCAAATTTTATTAAATGATTCAGATAGAGCATTTAAATTTAAGCAACTTTCTAAGTTACGCCTATTATCATATTTACTTCGTTCTCTTGCTATCTTGATTTGAAAAGCAGGAATGTAAAGCTCTATCCAGGGTACTGAACCTAAGTGGGGCCGGCTCCTGACCTTTACATTCCTGCTTCTCAAATAAAGATAACAAGAGAACTAAGAAAATTGATAATAGGAGTAAATTGGAATGTTGCTTAAAATTGCCTGCTCTATCTGAATCATGAAAGAAAAAATGTGGGTTTTGTATCCCTTTAAGAAAAGCCAAGGTCATTTTTCCTGACTTTTTTTTTTTGGTGCTGAATAGAAATAATAGTAACTTTACAGTCCCTTTAAAAAATTACACTGAATACAAAATATAATTTTGTAGCCTTCGGTAAAAAAAAAAAAATTCCTTACACTTTATTACAATTTATTGTCATCATTTTACAACATACTGTGCATATTGTTATTTTCTAAATTGCAGATGAAATATTTGAAATGGCAATTTTGTTGCTTGCTCTTTGTACACAGATTATAAGAAAGAATAATCACAGCAGAAAATAGCAAAATATATATTTTAAAAAGCCAGTGGTGATGAGATTTTGTTATTGAATCTCAGCAACAGAGTTCAGGGAACATCTTTTTTGTTGAAAGTTGTAAGTTTATTTGACAATGCTAGTTTTGCTGGTGAATTTTGCAAGTGGTTGAACATAAATACTAAATAACTTAAAAGGACAGTAAAGGTATGAATGCACATTTAGATAATATTCCCTTTCCTTTTATATGATAATATTCCCTTCCTTTTATATTTAAAAGCCTACCTTTTATGAAGTTTGGAAGCAAGATTTGTCAGTCCCGGATTTTCCTTTTGGAAACTGGGACATAAAACTGTGTTCATTAGGGGACAGAGGGTTCAGCAGGGAATAGAGGGCTCAACAGGGGATAGAGGGTTCAGTATGGGGATAGATGGTTCAGTATGGGGATAGATGGTTCAGTAGGGTATATAGGGTTCAGTAGGGGATAGAGGGTTCAGTAGGGGATAGAGGGTTCAGTAGGGGATAGAGGGTCCAGTAGGGGATAGAGGGTTTAGTAGGGGATAGAGGGTTTAGTAGGGGATAGAGGGTTCAGTAGGGAATAGAGGATTCAGTAGGAGATAGATAATTCAGTAGGGGATAGAGGGTTTAGTAGGGGATAGATGGTTTAGTAGGGGATAGGTGGTTCAGTAGGGGATAGAGGGTTCAGTAGAGGATAGCGGGTTCAGCAGGGGATAGAGGGTTCAGAAGAGGATAGAGGGTTCAGTAGGGGATAGATGGTTCAGTAGGGGATTGAGGGTTCAGTATGGGGATAGATGGTTCAGTAGGGGATAGAGGGTTCAGCAAGGGATAGAGGGTTTAGTAGGGGATAGATGGTTCAGTAGGGGATGGAGGGTTCAGTAGGGGATGGAGGGTTCAGTAGGGGATGGAGAGTTCAGTAGGAGATAGATGGTTCAGTAGGGGATAGAGGATTCAGTAGGGGATAGAGGGTTAAGTAGGGGATAGATGGTTGAGTAGGGGATGGAGGGTTCAGTAGGGGATATATGGTTCAGTAGGGGATAGATGGTTCAGTAGGGAATAGATGGTTCAGTAGGGGATGGAGAGTTCATTAGGGATAGATGGTTCAGTAGGGGATAGAGGGTTCAGTAGGGGATGAAGGGTTCAGTAGGGGATAAAGGGTTCAGTAGGGGATAGATGGTTCAGTAGGGGATAGAGGGTTCAGTAGGGGATGGAGGGTTCAGTAGGGGATAGATGGTTCAGTAGGCTGATGGAGAGTTCATTAGGGGATAGATGGTTCAGTAGGGGATAGAGGGTTCAGTAGGGGATGGAGGGTTCAGTAGGGGATAAAGGGTTCAGTAAGGGATAGATGGTTCAGTAGGGGATAGAGGATTCAGTAGGGGATAGAGGGTTCAGTATGGGATAGAGGGTTCAGTATGGGATAGAGGGTTTAGTAGGGGATAGAGGGTTTTATATGGGATAGAGGGCAAATCCTTTATAGTGCAAGTTCATCCTTTAGGTTGCTGAATCATCATACATGTCTCCTGCATTCGTTATGTAGAGTCAGTTATTTTTATATTATGATGTTTTGGACATAAGCTAGGAAGTGTTGCTATATATTGAGAGACAGTCAAAACTTTAGCATTCACCTTGTTTGTTCATTTATGTAACCGTGAAAATTAATCTCTTTTTAGTTTGGACTAATTACATTTTTAATACATTTTAAGAATCATTTAGCCCAGCTAAGCCATCCTCACCTCACATCTAAGTATAAAATCATCATTCAGAATTCTGTAGGTGTAAAAGTTGAGAAAAGCCTAGATGGTTATGCAAAGACATGAGATGGATCAATTTGCTCTTCACTATTGCTGCATGATAAGCTTTTATTGAGCTGCTGCCTTTGATCTCTAATGTGTAGACGTTTTCTGTCTCCTGTCTGACAATGGCTTCTTTTCATGCACAATTTTGATGGGGTTTGGTGACATTCTTGTAATCTAATTCTCCTTTGGTGGTGTTTTTGTTGTTGTTGTTGCAGGTGGTAGTCAATGTTATCTGTAAGGTCACATGATAAACGTTTGCACTTGAACTATTTTGTATGGTTCTCAAGGAAATTTCTACAATTCTAGTTTCCACTTTCCAAAAGAGATGATGAGGTTATGATCATCTTCTAATCTTTCTCTGACTATTGAGTACTTATATGTGATACATGCATGTTATTTAGTAATCTTTGTGCTTTTAAACCTAAAGGGAATGACTATACATTGTTTTATAATGATCTATTTGTCTATCTATCTTTTTATCTATCTATCCATCTGTCTATCTATCTAGCTATCTATTCTATCTATGTTTACGTATTCACTATTTTCTATGTGTGTGACTATTTATTCTGTTTGTACATCAGTCTGTTTTGTCTGACTGTCTGACTGTCTAACTATCCTTCTAGACAGGTTTTTAACATATTATCTGATAACTCAGATAACATTAAAACAATACAAAACATATAAAATAAATAACATTGTATGTATCATATGCTATCCATTTAAAGTATAAATTATCCTATTTTACATGCAGCAAATTAAAAATGAGGTTAATGTACATTTAAATTACAGCTGCACTACTTTGCACACAGTGGCCCCAGGTTATCAAGGTCTGTCGGACCTGATCCGACAGTGCGGATCAGGTCCGACAGACCTCGCTGAATACGGCGAGCAATAGGCTCACCGTATTCAGCATTGCACCAGCAGCTCACAAGAGCTGCTGGTGCAATGCCGCCCCCTGCAGACTCGCGGCCAATAGGCCGCCAGCAGGGGGTGTCAATCAACCCGATCATACTCGATCGGGTTGTATTGTGGCGATGTCTGTCCGCCTGCTCAGAGCAGGCGGACAGGTTATGGAGCAGCAGTCTTTGTGACCTCTGCTTCATAACTGCTGTTTCTGGCGAGCCTGCAGGATCGCCAGAAACACGGGGCATCAAGCTCCAATCGTAGCTTGACACATATGCCCCAGTATGTTTTCATCACTTCCATATTACTATTGAAAGCTTGATAATGAATTTTGACTTGGAACGTATGACACTGAAAGGCTTACAAAAGGAATCTGCGTTGTTTAATAGACAGTACTGGCAGATTTTGCAAATCTGTTTATAGATCATGCAATTAATAGCTGACAATAAATATTGAAGAAAACATAATGTATTCTATATTTTCCTGTGGGTATCCCAGCAGTGAAAAAAAATGTGTTTTGGATTACATGTGGCTAAGAAACAATATTTTTACCTCATAAAGATGGTCACAAGTCGTAACATTTTAATAGCTGCCATTTTGTTTGATGCTGTTGAGTGTCTGTTATTTGTAATCAGTGTAAATCAAGATCTGAATTACTTTACAGTGCCAGAAAGCTATTGCAGCCAATGTTTTCCTTTGACTTTTTAGAGCTAACTGATAAAGGATGGAAAATATTATTTAAATACTTTGTGGTATTTTTGTAAATATCACTTCAGTCCAAAAAAGAGTCCAGTTTCAACTCCTCATATGTTCAGTCATCTGCAGTCATATCATTTATTCTTTTAGCCCAATCAACAAGATAACAGCTTTTCAATAATTACAATACTTGTTGGCAGCAACTGTTATGTCAGTGAAAAAAAATACATTTTGTTCACATAAAAAAATATGGACATGATAGAATTATTTGGTTATAGAAAATATAATTTTATATCAGAAGGCTGTAAAATGAAATACAAAAGTGAGTCTGTTTTCTTCTTAAAATTGTCCCCAGCTGTGGTGCTCACTGTTACGATAAGAAGATTAAATGAGGCAGTTACACAGATTTGGTGGCAGGAAATTAGGCACAAACTTTGGTGCTGTGAGGTATGAGGTGTGGGAGGTGCTTAGCACAGACAATGCAAAAAGAATACAAAACATACATAAAATAACGCAGCGAGCCACAAAGAACAGAATCCCAGTTTTTCTTTATATGAAAAGAACTGGCTTTAGTATGTGTTTTTATGTTCAGATATCTCATTTGGACAGGCTGATTAACATTTGTGAATCTGTGCTGTTAAGTTGATACTTTAATAGAACAAAAAATAAGGGGGCACTCTGTATTACTATATCTGATAAATTACATATATCATTTGATGTATGGCAAATCGTAAAAATAACATGCAAAAGATATATAATCTATGACATACAAATCAAACCATATAGTCCGAAAGAGACAAGTGATGGAAGTTCCAACAAGAGTCCCAATTGGAGTGTTGGACTGATAGCTGTGTAAAAAATCCAAATGATCCAACTATCCTATAAGATGATATGGCTGCTCTCCTCCTCACAGACGTATAAATCTATATTGTTTGATTTGTGTATTTTTTAGCTACATGTTGCTGTTGGCTACCAATCAATTAATCAATGATGTATTTATCTAGGCACGCCCACTATAGGTGTGTACTAGTTCACTATTGGGTGGAACTTGTTTTAAATATTTTGTCAGTTGTAAGGTGCTTTATGCTTGATGAAACAGCCTATGCTAAGGCTGAGAAACGCGTTCCATAGACAGAGCACATTTGTTTTATGTTCTCTGTAACCATTGCTTGTTACTTGTTTTTAATAGCTTTTAATAAGCACAGTTTTAATACAAGCATTGGTATAGCACCTTATTAATTAGCATAGCTACTGTTCCTGACATTCCACAACTGGTGATCATCCACACATTGAGTGGGTCAGCGTGCTCCTGCATCATCTTCCTTATACTTGGAGAGGGTTAGCTGGTACACCCCAAGTTACCAGCCTACTCCTACCAGTGCATAGGTGTACTTGGGCTAAATGTGAGTATTCATTTGGCGTGATTATTTGTTCCATTCGTCACCATTTGATATGCTGATGCACACATGAGGCACCCCTCTGTCTTCTGTTTCTTCCATAAGTTGATACCTTGAAGTGTTGAAGAGCACATTTTACTTTAGTGTTGTGAGGTTGCTGAGAGGTAGAAATTGAGAAAAAGAAAGAAAGATATGTACACCCTTTTAGGCACATCTGTTATACAAGTAGTAAATAATACTTTCAGTACTAACTGAGTCTGTTTTTTTTTGGGCAGTATTAGTACTTGTACGGAAATAAAAACATCAAGTGTATTTGTACTAAACTGTGTCAAGTTTAGTAGCATGCACAGCTACATTATATAGCTAGATAAGTGTCACAAAATTGCCTATACAATGAAAAGCAGAAACATATACAGTGCTTTACATTGGATCCACATAAAGAAGGCAGGAATGAAACAGGTGCAGAGAAGGAAAGCATGATGGTTATTGAAGAAGTGGGGTAGGAGAGTGGGAAAGGGAAGAGCCAGATCTAAGTCAATGGTGGTCTGTCTTGTAGCCGATGAGCCTTAGATTAAACAAGAGATTCCTGGAACATTTAAAGCCATCACAGCTTGAAGCATGGGCACTCAAAATGTTTATATGGAGGACCAGTCTCTAATGGAGGGATTGGTTGTTTGCAAAATTGAAAAAAAATTGCTGGCAAGTATTTTAAAATTATTTTAAAAAATATTCAAAATTAGTTACATAGCTATGCTGTCTGAAGTAGTCTGATCCACCCCCCTTATCAGTGTTTAGAATCAGAAACATAGGCATTGTATTTCAACTGTGTTCACAGTAGCTTATTTGCTTCTAGGCATGCTCCAGCAGATAATGACTGTTAAAGTCTTGTATTCTACCAAAGCAAAGGTGGAGGTAGATACTGCCATATAAGGAATTGTGTGGGGGGAGTTAGAGCAGTACAATTCAGAAAGGGTTAATGGTGAGGCACTGCAGTATTAATTTTTCAGGTAAGGTAATTAAAGTACATATTATTATATTTTGCCTCTATCCCAACTTGTTTTATGTCCCTTTAATCACTTTTCACTATCAGGTGGAATGTAAGTTGTTCCATGTGTGCGCTGTTAAAAAGGAATGGTTGTTGCAATCTATCCTGGGAATATGCCAGCACCAAGTACCCATTTTTATGTTGCTATATTACCCTGGTGTCCAAAGTTTGTCAAGCCCTGATATACACCATCTATATTGTAATTAAGTTTATATATGATGAGGTAAATAAGGGAAATTAAAGCATTAAAAGATGTAGACAGCTCGACTATTTCAGGAATAGTAACAGTTAGTAACCGGTATTTGGAGTCATTAAAAAAAGGGTCTAACGCTCACTTTTCAGCCGCGACTTTTCCATACCGCAGATCCCCTTACGTAAATTGCGTATCCTATTTTTTCAATGGGATTTTTCTAACTCCGGTATTTAGAGTCGTGTCTGAAGTGAGCGTTAGAAATCTAACGACAAAACTCCAGCCGCAGAAAAAAGTCAGTAGTTAAGAGCTTTCTGGGCTAACGCCGGTTCATAAAGCTCTTAACTACTGTACTCTAAAGTACACTAACACCCATAAACTACCTATGTACCCCTAAACCGAGGTCCCCCCACATCGCCGCAACTCGATAAAAATTTTTTAACCCCTAATCTGCCGACCGCCACCTACGTTATCCTTATGTACCCCTAATCTGCTGCCCCTAACACCGCCGACCCCTATATTATATTTATAACTCCTAATCTGCCCCCCACAACGTCGCCGCCAGCTACCTACACTTATTAACCCCTAATCTGCCGTCCGCACGCCGCCGCCAGCTACATTATCCCTATGTACCCCTAATCTGCTGCCCTAACATCGCCGACCCCTATATTATATTTATTAACCCCTAACCTGCCCCCCACAACGTCGCCGCCACCTACCTACTATAATTAACCCCTAATCTGCCGACCGCAAAGAGCCGCCAGCTACATTATAGCTATGTACCCCTAATCTGCCGACCGCAAAGAGCCGCCAGCTACATTATAGCTATGTACCCCTAATCTGCTGCCCCTAACACCGCCGACCCCTATATTATATTTATTAACCCCTAACCTGCCCTCCCTAACATCGCCGACACCTAACTTCAATTATTAACCCCTAATCTGCTGACCGAATCTCACCGCTATTCTAATAAATGTATTAACCCCTAAAGCTAAGTCTAACCCTAACACTAACACTCCCCTAAATTAAATATAATTTTAATCTAACGAAATTAATTCACTCTTATTAAATAAATTATTCCTATTTAAAGCTAAATACTTACCTGTAAAATAAATCCTAATATAGCTACAACATAAATTATAATTATATTATAGCTATTTTAGGATTAATATTTATTTTACAGGTAACTTTGTATTTATTTTAACCAGGTACAATAGCTATTAAATAGTTAAGAACTATTTAATAGCTAAAATAGTTAAAATAATTACAAATTTACCTGTAAAATAAATCCTAACCTAAGTTACAATTAAACCTAACACTAGACTATCAATAAATTAATTAAATAAAATACCTAAAATTACCTACAATTAAACCTAACACTACACTATCAATAAATAAATTAAATACAATACCTACAAATAACTACAATGAAATAAACTAACTAAAGTACAAAAAATAAAAAAGAACTAAGTTACAAAAAATAAAAAAATATTTACAAACATAAGAAAAATATTACAACAATTTTAAACTAATTACACCTACTCTAAGCCCCCTAATAAAATAACAAAGCCCCCCAAAATAAAAAAATGCCCTACCCTATTCTAAATTACTAAAGTTCAAAGCTCTTTTACCTTACCAGCCCTGAACAGGGCCCTTTGCGGGGCATGCCCCAAGAAGTTCAGCTCTTTTGCCTGTAAAAAAACATACAATACCCCCCCCCCAACATTACAACCCACCACCCACATACCCCTAATCTAACCCAAACCCCCCTTAAATAAACCTAACACTAAGCCCCTGAAGATCATCCTACCTTGTCTTCACCATACCAGGTTCACCGATCCGTCCTGGCTCCAAAATCTTCATCCAACCCAAGTGGGGGCTGGCGATCCATCTTCCGGCGGCTGAAGAGGTCCAGAAGAGGCTCCAAAGTCTTCATCCTATACGGGAAGAAGAGTAGATCCGGACCGGCAACCATCATCTTCCAAGCGGCATCTTCTATCTTCATCCGATGAGGACCGGCTCCATCCTGAAGACCTCCACCGCGGACCCATCTTCATCCGGCGACGTCCAACTGAAGAATGACGGTTCCTTTAAGGGACGTCATCCAAGATGGCGTCCCTCGAATTCCGATTGGCTGATAGGATTCTATCAGCCAATCGGAATTAAGGTAGGAATATTTTGATTGGCTGATGGAATCAGCCAATCAGAATCACGTTCAATCCGATTGGCTGATTGGTATTGTATGTTTTTTTTTACAGGCAAAAGAGCTGAACTTCTTGGGGCATGCCCCGCAAAGGGCCCTGTTCAGGGCTGGTAAGGTAAAAGAGCTTTGAACTTTAGTAATTTAGAATAGGGTAGGGCATTTTTTATTTTGGGGGGCTTTGTTATTTTATTAGGGGGCTTAGAGTAGGTGTAATTAGTTTAAAATTGTTGTAAGATTTTCCTTATGTTTGTAAATATTTTTTTATTTTTTGTAACTTAGTTCTTTTTTATTTTTTGTACTTTAGTTAGTTTATTTCATTGTAGTTATTTGTAGATATTGTATTTAATTAATGTATTGATAGTGTAGTGTTAGGTGTAATTGTAGGTAATTGTAGATATTTTATTTAATTAATTTAATGATAGTGTAGTGTTAGGTTTAATTGTAACTTAGGTTAGGATTTATTTTACAGGTAATTTTGTTATTATTTTAACTAGGTAACTATTAAATAGTTCTTAACTATTTAATAGCTATTGTACCCGGTTAAAATAATTACAAAGTTACCTGTAAAATAAATATTAATCCTAAAATAGCTATAATATAATTATAATTTATGTTGTAGCTATATTAGGATTTATTTTACAGGTAAGTATTTAGCTTTAAATAGGAATAATTTATTTAATAAGAGATAATTAATTTCATTAGATGTAAATTATATTTAACTTAGGGGGGTGTTAGTGTTAGGGTTAGACTTAGCTTTAGGGGTTAATACATTTATTAGAATAGCGGTGAGCTCCAGTCGGCAGATTAGAGGTTAATAATTGAAGTTAGGTGTCGGCGATGTTAGGGAGGGCAGATTAGGGGTTAATACTATTTATTATAGGGTTAGTGAGGCGGATTAGGGGTTAATAACTTTATTATAGTAGCGCTCAGGTCCGGTCGGCAGATTAGGGGTTAATAAGTGTAGGCAGGTGGAGGCGACGTTGTGGGGGGCAGATTAGGGGTTAATAAATATAATATAGGGGTCGGCGATGTTAGGGCAGCAGATTAGGGGTACATAGGGATAATGTAAGTAGCGGCGGTTTATGGAGCGGCAGATTAGGGGTTAATAATAATATGCAGGGGTCAGCGATAGCGGGGGCGGCAGATTAGGGGTTAATAAGTGTAAGGTTAGGGGTGTTTAGACTCGGGGTACATGTTAGAGTGTTAGGTGCAGACGTAGGAAGTGTTTCCGCATAGCAAACAATGGGGCTGCGTTAGGAGCTGAACGCGGCTTTTTTGCAGGTGTTAGGTTTTTTTTCAACTCAAACAGCCCCATTGTTTCCTATGGGGGAATCGTGCACGAGCACGTTTTTGAGGCTGGCCGCGTCCGTAAGCAACTCTGGTATCGAGAGTTGAATCTGCGTTAAATATGCTCTACGCTCCTTTTTTTGGAGCCTAACCCAGCCTTTATGTGGACTCTCAATACCAGAGTTATTTTTATGGTGCGGCCAGAAAAAAAGCCGGCGTTAGCTACGCGGGTCCTTACCGACAAAACTCTAAATCTAGCCGTTAGTAACCCCAACAGCTGTACTCTGTACATTCTTTTCCATAGACTGTGAAACAATTTACTGATGTCATAAATGCAAATCGATCTGAGTAGCAAAATATTTAGCTTTTTCCAGATTAATAATAATAATAATAGTATCTCAAAACAAATGATGTAAAACAGTGCTGTTCATTTTAATGTTGCAAGTCACCAATCACTTAGTTGTTACAGCTTTATAAAAAATGCAAATATGGCTTACAGAACAGTTTTTATGTTCCTGTTAGGGATCTCTCAGTGCAAAGCGGCATTTGGTGTATTCTGAAAAATTAATTTATTAAAAAACATATTTCACATTTCATTGATTCTACAAATGAAGGAGACAGGTTTCCAGTGCCCCAAAGCTTTTATTTCGGTATTACATCTTGTTAGATTAATCTTTTGGGTTATTGTAAAAATACAATTTCTACTTTGCCTGGGCAACCATAAAGCATTATACATAATTAAATGGTTAAAGGAACAAAAGGTAAGAGTTGTATAACAAGCTGTTGTAAATAAACGAAAAAGAGAAACCAGGTAAGTAAATGTGGCACAGAGAATTGTGTCTCATATGGGTCAGGAATAAAAACAAAATTTGATTGACATATGCAAGATTCCATTGTTTCATAAATGCAGTGGTCAAGATTGTACAGGTTTTCTTTTTGATGCATATGCTGGGGTTCATCAGACTATTACATGAAAATAGCGCTGCGGAATCTGTTGGCGCTCTAGAAATAAATGATAATAATGATAAATAAAATAACATCAAGCAAGTTTGTGTAAGAAGCTTATGCACAGGTTTGCCTTATCATGCTTTAAAAGAGGACACATAAAAAATACATATGTCAGGGGTGTTTAAAGAAATGTTTTGAAATAATGTTTTGTTATGAAAAATATATATGTCAGTGTTCTTATAAGTGTCATACTTGAAAGCGACAATAGGAACCATATGAAACCATTGTGTGATGTCTTCTGTAGAGAAATGAATGTGTGCTTCAAGCTATCTTCATTTTGCTTTAGTATTTGTCAAAGAATTGTATCTGTACTAATATATAAAGCAACACTTAGCCTTACTGAGTGCACAATTAAACAATTATATATATATATATATATATATATATATATATATATCAGTGCCTAATGGGCACACCACCCAGCTAAAATTTAAGCCTATATTAAAATGTTTCAAAATCAACATTGTCATTAATTATATTTACATTAAATTATTCCATTAATTTGTGCTTTGGAAATGTTATAATATTTCAAAGCCCATAGGGAAAATTAAAAAACAAAATATTAAGGCAGCACAGTTTGTCACTCTCTTTCAAGCACACATCTTGTCTGGGGTTAATTGCCTGAGCCCCTGAAAGCTGTGTAGCTATCTATCGGCTAGATTTAGAGTTTTGTCGGTAACGACCCGAAAAGCTAACGCCGGCTTTTTTCTGGCCGCACCATAAAAATAACTCTGGTATTGAGAGTCCACATAAAGGCTGCGTTAGGCTCCAAAAAAGGAGCGTAGAGCATATTTAACGCAGCTTCAACTCTCGATACCAGAGTTGCTTACGCAAGCGGCCAGCCTCAAAAACCTGCTCGTGCACGATTCCCCCATAGGAAACAATGGGGCTGTTTGAGCTGAAAAAAAACCTAACACCTGCAAAAAAGCCGTGTTCAGCTCCTAACGCAGCCCCATTGTTTGCTATGGGGAAACACTTCCTACGTCTGCACCTAACACCCTAACATGTACCCCGAGTCTAAACACCCCTAACCTTACACTTATTAACCCCTAATCTGCCGCCCCCGCTATCGCTGACCCCTGCATATTATTATTAACCCCTAATCTGCCGCTCCGTAAACCGCCGCTACTTACATTATCCCTATGTACCCCTAATCTGCTGCCCTAACATCGCCGACCCCTATATTATATTTATTAACCCCTAATCTGCCCCCCACAACGTCGCCTCCACCTGCCTACACTTATTAACCCCTAATCTGCCGACCGGAACGCACCGCTATTATTATAAAGTTATTAACCCCTAATCCGCCTCAATAACCCTATAATAAATAGTATTAACCCCTAATCTGTCCTCCCTAACATCGCCAACACCTAACTTCAATTATTAACCCCTAATCTGCCGACCGGAGCTCACCGCTATTCTAATAAATGTATTAACCCCTAAAGCTAAGTCTAACCCTAACACTAACACCCCCTAACTTAAATATAATTTAAATCTAACGAAATTAATTAACTCTTATTAAATAAATTATTCCTATTTAAAGCTAAATACTTACCTGTAAAATAAATCCTAATATAGCTACAATATAAATTATAATTATATTATAGCTATTTTAGGATTAATATTTATTTTACAGGTAACTTTGTATTTATTTTAACCAGGTACAATAGCTATTAAATAGTTAAGAACTATTTAATAGCTAAAATAGTTAAAATAATTACAAATTTACCTGTAAAATAAATCCTAACCTAAGTTACAATTAAACCTAACACTATACTATCATTAAATTAATTAAATAAAATACCTACAATTACCTACAAATAAACCTAACACTACACTATCAATAAATTAATTAAATACAATACCTACAAATAAATACAATGAAATAAACTAACTAAAGTACAAAAAATAAAAAAGAACTAAGTTACAAAAAATAAAAAAATATTTACAAACATAAGAAAAATATTACAACAATTTTAAACTAATTACACCTACTCTAAGCCCCCTAATAAAATAACAAAGACCCCCAAAATAAAAAATGCCCTAACCTATTCTAAATTACTAAAGTTCAAAGCTCTTTTTCAAAGCTCTTTTACCTTACCAGCCCTGAACAGGGCCCTTTGCGGGGCATGCAATTCACATACAATACCCCCCCCCCCAACATTACAACCCACCACCCACATACCCCTAATCTAACCCAAACCCCCCTTAAATAGAGAAAGCTCTTAACTACTGACTTTTTTCTGCGGCTGGAGTTTTGTCGTTAGATTTCTAACGCTCACTTCAGACACGACTCGGAACAGCCAATAGAATGCAAGCTCAATCTGATTGGCTGATTGGATCAGCCAATCGGATTGAACTTGATTCTGATTGGCTGATTCCATCAGCCAATCAGAATATTCCTACCTTAATTCCGATTGGCTGATAGAATCCTATCAGCCAATCGGAATTCGAGGGACGCCATCTTGGATGACGTCCCTTAAAGGAACCGTCATTCTTCAGTTGGACGTCGCCGGATGAAGATGGGTCCGCGGTGGAGGTCTTCAGGATGGAGCCGGTCCTCATCGGATGAAGATAGAAGATGCCGCTTGGAAGATGATGGTTGCCGGTCCGGATCTACTCTTCTTCCCGGATAGGATGAAGACTTTGGACCCTCTTCTGGACTTCTTCAGTGGATGTCTAGCCCCCGCTTGGGTTGGATGAAGATATCGGAGCCAGGACGGATCGGTGTGATACCCGGTGAGGTGAAGACAAGGTAGGATGATCTTCAGGGGCTTAGTGTTAGGTTTATTTAAGGGGGGTTTGGGTTAGATTAGGGGTATGTGGGTGGTGGGTTGTAATGTTGGGGGCGGGGTATTGTATGTTTTTTTTTACAGGCAAAAGAGCTGAACTTCTATTGTACCTGGTTAAAATAATTACAAAATAATTACAAAGTTACCTGTAAAATAAATATTAATCCTAAAATAGCTATAATATAATTATAATTTATAGTGTAGCTATATTAGGATTTATTTTACAGGTAAGTATTTAGCTTTAAATAGGAATAATTTATTTAATAAGAGATAATTAATTTCGTTAGATGTAAATTATATTTAATTTAGGGAGGTGTTAGTGTTAGGGTTAGACTTAGCTTTAGGGGTTAATACATTTATTAGAATAGCGGTGAGCTCCAGTCGGCAGATTAGGGGTTAATAATTGAAGTTAGGTGTCGGCGATGTTAGGGAGGGCAGATTAGGGGTTAATACTATTTATTATAGGGTTAGTGAGGCGGATTAGGGGTTAATAACTTTATTATAATAGCGGTGCGGTCCAGTCGGCAGATTAGGGGTTAATAAGTGTAGGCAGGTGGAGGCGACGTTGTGGGGGGCAGATTAGGGGTTAATAAATATAATATAGGGGTCGGCGATGTTAGGGCAGCAGATTAGGGTACATATGGATAATGTAAGTAGCGGCGGTTTACGGAGCGGCAGATTAGGGGTTAAAAAAAATATGCAGGGGTCAGCGATAGCGGGGGCGCAGATTAGGGGTTAATAAGTGTAAGGTTAGGGGTGTTTAGACTCGGGGGTACATGTTAGGGTGTTAGGTGCAGACGTAGGAAGTGTTTCCCCATAGGAAACAATGGGGCTGCGTTAGGAGCTGAACGCTGCTTTTTTGCAGGTGTTAGGTTTTTTTTCAGCTCAAACAGCCCCATTGTTTCCTATGGGAGAATCGTGCACGAGCACGTTTTTGAGGCCGGCCGCGTCCGTAAGCAACTCTGGTATCGAGAGTTGCATTTGCGGTAAAAATGCTCTACGCTCCTTTTTTGGAGCCTAACGCAGCATTTGTTTGAACTCTCGATACCAAGAGTTAAATTATGGTGCGGCCAGAAAAAAGCCCGCGTTAGCTTTTCGGGTCGTTACCGACAAAACTCTAAATCTAGCCGTATGTGTTTTGTTAATATTTTATTTTGTCATTTTCCCTATGGGTTTTATACTCTGTGCAGCTGTCTGTGAGTGATGGTGAGCACCTATTGCTGTGAGTTTTGCAGGGTCATAGAATGTGTGGTTTATATATATATATATATATATAATATATATACCTGTGTATATATGTATCTAGTTTGTGTGGTAGCACAAGCAATATAGGATTAATAGGATACATTTGTATATAACAGAAATAAAGCAAACTAATTTTTAAAATTACGATGGATATTTGAACAAGGGATAATATTATGATGTTGATGTAGATTTATTAGAAGGAAAAGAACACTTTTTTTAATGGGTTGTTGCAGTGCCTACACTGTCATAAGAAGGTAGAGGGTGCCTGATGACACCTCAGGGTGGGAGATAGTGCCCTTATAATATGTTTGTGTGTCCCTCACCTAGATCTGGACTGTAACAGTAGCACATAGGGTCCTCCTTCGTTGATAGAGCAGCCAAAGGGGATGACAGCCTGTTAAACAAGATGAGAGGCCAGGTACAAGGAGGCCAGGCTTATATTGGTGAATAAAGTGCTGCTGAAAGACTTGCACACAAGGTGGGCTTTTTTACACTGCTCCTATACTCTACAGCTGGCACTTTTCTCCTTCTTGTCTATGCTCTGTCTTTCAAGGTGTTTATTTACTGATCCATATGGGTTTCTGGCAATTATGGGTTTAAATGACTGCTGCAAGTGAGTTGTTAGGCATCACTAAAGGGACAGTCAAGTAAAAAAAAAACTTTCATGATTTAAATAGGGAATGCAACTTTCCAATTTACTTTTATCACCAATTTTGCTTTGTTCACTTGGTTTTCTTAGTTGAAAGCTAATCCTAGGAGGTTCATATGCGAATTTCTTAGACTTTGAAGACTACCTCTAATCTGAATGCATTTTGACCACTAGAGGGCATTAGTTCATGTGTTTCATATAGATAACTTTGAGCTCATACACGTTAAGTTACCCTGGAGTGAGCACTGATTGGCTAAAATGCAAGTCTGTCAAAAGAACTGACATAAGGGGGCAGTTTGCAGAGGCTTAGATACAAGGTAATCACAGAAGTAAAAAGTGTATTTCTATAACAGTGTTGGTTATGCAAAACTGGGGAATGGGTAATAAAGGGATTATCTTTCTTTTTAAACAACAAAAATTCTGGTGTTGACTGTCTCTTTAATTTAACCCCTTGACTCCCCTTGCATGACTTAATTCACTCCTCAAAGTATTAAATCACTGACAGACTCACTATACATTTTTGGCTTGGCTCCTATGTTATCATTACACCAATCCTGTTCAGTTTTATGTGTTTACTATTCTATCTATGTGGCATTTGGGGTATGTGGTTTACTAATATAACTGATATTCATATTGATTATATGATCGCCTGATGTTGTTTTATTTTTGCACTCATTCTTTGAAATGCCAGTTTATTTGAAGATACATATTACAAGTATCACAAGACTACCTGTTTGTCGTAAATTGAGAAAAATTGATTTTGATGCGTGCTGAAATGGCAGAAGTAAAAAAAGGCATTAACACATACTGCCTGATATGATGATTTGTAAAGAAAAAAATGCTGTTTAAAGGGAAGGAGCATTGAAGTTATTTTTTATTTATGTGTTAGAAAAAAATATCTGCCTACATAAATTAATTAACCTCTTCTTTATTTTACTTTCCTGTGGCCAATTAGGGACAGATCTAAATGTGCATTTACACACATCAACCAATCACTGTGCAACATGTAGGATTACCGGTGTTCTGCATTTCATAAATTACAGGAGAAGCAGGGAAAATAACTAATGAAAGTATATTGCAAAGTTTGTTAACTATGTATAATTAAACATGTCATGGCATTTTCCCAGAGCCATATATATTTGGCTGCTAAACATATAGGTCTGGATCTTAATCACTTTCTGGTCGCTTAAGAAATTGTATGGTTGATTGGCTCCTAAGATTTAAATACATTTGTCAAGCCTTCATTTAGCATACCTATTTTTTTAGGCCACAACTTACAGTGATCGGAGGAATTTCTACATATCTCACCAGTAGGTTATCTCTATATATAATGTAAGCCGATATTTGAGTGGGATTATGCCACTGTTTTTCAAACCTGTCCTCAGGCCCCCAGGTTTTTTGGATTATCTTGGATGAGAGCAGGTAAAATAATCATGTTTATTAAGCAGCTGATTATTTCATATGTGCTCTAGTTCAGATATCCCCAAAATGTGACCTGTTATGGAGGTCGAGGACAGGTTTAAAAACCAGTGGCATAATCCCATTCAAATAATGGCTTACATTATATATAGAGATCAATAGTCTTGCATTGTTACAATTAACAGTATAGTTGGCAGATACTGATTGTCACTAATCAGCTACTCTGCATTTTGGCAGTGCTGCTACATTCACAGACTATATTTCTCATTACAGAACTTATTCAGTTGTATAGAAGCACCAGAAAGTCATCTAACTGGTCACATGATGCTATTACCTGCAGAGGTCCCATAATGACACTGTTTGGCATCTCTATCTTACAGCTCTTCGCTCCTTTCTGCACACCCAAGCTTTTAATTGTAGAATGTCATCGAACCCAGACTCCACCCTAAAACTGCCTACATGGCACCAAGCAGATCCACTCCTAGGTCTAAGCAAGCCTTATCTTGGTGCTGAACCAAACACCATTCATTCGACTCTCCTCCCATCAAACGCCCAATCCTGATTTTAGCATCCAAAAGGATTATAGGCATTTGCGTCGAAGGAAGACGTTAAATACACACATGCATACTCACACACACATATATACAGCTCTAGAAAAAATTAAGAGACCACAGCAAAATTATCAGTTTCTTTGGTTTTATTATTTATAGGAATGTGTTTGAGTAAATTAAACTTTTTTGTTTTATGCTATAAACTGCTGAAAACATTTCAAATAAAAATCTTTGTGAAGGAAGCATGAATCAAGCCGCGTACAAGGTTATCCTTGAATAAAACTGGCTTCCTTCTGCTCTAACAATGTTTCCCAACTCTGAGGATTGTTATTTACAGCCGGACAATGCTTAATGCCAAACCACCAGGTCAATCAAGGTCTGATTGGAGGATCACCAGATCTAGACCATGTCATGACCAGCCCAATCTCCAGACCTGAACTCTATTGAAAACCTCTGGAATGTGATCAAGAGGAAGATGAATGGTCACAAGCAGAGCTGCCAGGAGTAGCATAAAGTCACCCACGAGCAATGTGAAACACAGCTGGAGAGCATGCCAAGACTCACGAAAGCTGTGATTCAAAATCAGGGTTATTCCACCAACATATTAATTTCTGCACTCTTGCTAAGTTAAAACATTAGTATTGTGTTGTTTAAAATGAATATGAGCTTGTTTTCTTTGCATTATTCAAGGTCTGAAAACACTGCATCTTTTTTGTTATTTTGACCAGCTGTGATTTTCTGCAAATAAATGCTCTAAATGACAATATTTTTATTTGGACTTTGTCAGCAGTTTAACTCAAACACATACCTTTAAATAGTAAAACCAGAGCAACTGATTCATTTGCAGTGGTCTCTTAATGTTTTTCCAGAACTGTATGTGTGTATGTATATATATAGATAGATAGATATAGATAGATATAGATAGATATATACAGTATATATATATCAGCAATTAAGTACTATATTGGAAAAGTCTGCATGCAAAATAATTGTTTTATAATTATTTAAAACTGTAATTCTATTAATTAAATTTGCTTTGTTTGCTATCTAGGGACATGTGCTTAGATATGCATCTTAACCCCTTAATGACAACTGACGTACCAGGTACGTCATGCATTAACAAGTAGTTAATGACAATGGACGTACCTGGTACGTCAGTTGTCTAAGAGAGTGCTGGAAGCGATCGCAATCGCTTCCAGCAGCTCTCAGGGTATTGCAGTGATGCCTCCATATGGAGGCATCCTGCAATACCTTTTTAGAAGACTCCGATGCAGAGAGGGCCACTCTGTGGCCCTCTCTGCACCGGTAGCGATGGTGCTGGTTCGTTGGTGGGTGGGAGCGCAACAGGGAGGCGGGTAGGCGGCCCATCGCTACCCGGCATCCGGTTCCTAGAAGTGCAATGTGCACGCCGGGTGCCGGGAGCATGCGGGGGGCGCGCGTGCGCGTGCGTGTGTGCGGGCGTGCGCGCGCATTAGCTGGCCACTGACACCAATGAGGAGGGAAGGGGGGGGGGAAAGATTTTTTTTAAAATAATATAAAAGGATCTGGGAGGGGGAGGGGGGTAGGGGTATTGTGGGGGGCTGCTACACTACAGAAAACCCCCCAAAAAAAGCAAAAGAGAAAAAAAATACTTTTGTTTTTGGGCAAATTGGGTACTGGCAGACAGCTGCCAGTACCCAAGATAGCCGCAATTAGATAGGGGAGAGGGTTAGAGAGCTGGGGGGGGGGTCATGGAGGTTGGGGCTAAGGCAGGAGTCCATCACAGCTAAAATATTTTATTTTTTTTTATTAAAAAAAAAAAAAAACTCCTTTTATTTAGTACTGGCAGACTTTCTGCCAGTACTTAAGATGGCGGGGACATTTGTGGGGTGGGGGAGGGAAGAGAGCTGTTTGGGAGGGATCAGGGGGTGGGATGTGTCAGGTGGGAGGCTGATCTCTACCCTAAAGCTAAAATTAACCCTGCAAGCTCCCTACAACCTACCTAATTAACCCCTTCACTGCTGGGCATAATTTACGTGTGGTGCGCAGCAGCATTTAGCGGCCTTCTAATTACCAAAAAGCAATGCCAAAGCCATATAAGTCTGCTATTTCTGAACAAAGGGGATCCCAAAGAAGCTTTTACAACAATTTGTGCCATAATAGCACAAGCTGTTTGTAAATAATTTCAGTGAGAAACCTAAAATTGTGAAAAATGTAAAGTTTTTTTTTAATTTGCTCGCATTTGGCGGTGAAATGGTGGAATAAAATATACCAAAATGTGCCTAGATCAATACTTTGGGTTGTCTTCTAACAAAAAATATATACATGTCAAGGGATATTCAGGTATTCCTGACAGATATCAGGGTTCCAATGTAACTAGCGCTAATTTTGAAAAAAAGTGGTTTGGAAATAGCGAAGTGCTACTTGTATTTATGGCCCTATAACTTGCAAAAAAAGCTAAGAACATGTAAACATTGGGTATTTCTAAACTCAGGACAAAATTTAGAAACTATTTAGCATGGGTGTTTTTTGGTGATTGTAGATGTGTAACAGATTTTGGGGGTCAAAGTTAGAAAAAGTGTGTTTTTTTCCATTTTTTCCTCATATTTTATTATTTTTTTGTAGTAAATTATAAGACATGATGAAAATAATGATATCTTTAGAAAGTCCATTTAATGGCGAGAAAAACGGTATATAATATGTGTGGGTACAGTAAATGAGTAAGAGGAAAATTACAGCTAAACACAAACACCGCAGAAATGTAAAAATAGCCATTGTCATTAAGGGTAAGAAAATTGAAAAATGGTCCGGTCATTAAGGGGTTAAAGTGATATTTAACCAAAAAAAAAAATCTTTCATGATTCAGATAGCGCATGCAATTTTAACCAACTTTCTAATTTACTCCTATTATCAATTTTTCGTTCTGTTGCTATCTTTATTTAAAAAGCAGGAATGTAAAGCTTATGAGCTGGCCCATATTTGATTCACAACCTGGGTTATGCTTGCTTATTGGTGGCTAAATGTAAACACCAATAAGCAGGCGCTATCAAGAGTGCTGATCCTAAAATGGGCCTGCTCCTTAACTTTACATTCCTGCTTTTTTAAATAAAAATAGCAAGAGAATAAAGAAAAATGAATAATAGGAATAAATTAGAAAGTTGCTTAAAATCACATGCTCTATCTGAATTGTAAAAGAAAAAAATTGGGTTTAGTATCCCTTTAAGTGTGTTTATCTTATATCTTATATATGCTGTGGTCATTGGGGTCCAGACTTAAATGAGCTGCTGTATTGATCAAACAATTACTGTGTAGAATGTTGTAGAGACTATGCTTTGCATTCTAGAGGATTTACTTCTACTCTCTGGGGCAGTAGAAACTGAGTCATAGAGATAAGAAAAAATACATTATTACAAAATTATTATTTTTTTTAATGGGAAATTAAGTTTTGGGTTTAAGATCCCATAGGTGCTCCTGGTCCTTTTCAATACTGTTATAAAGGGTTCACATTGAACTTATTTGCTACTGTATAAGATGGAAAGGCAGTAGAAATGCATATTATAGATTTTACAAATATCTCCAATTAAGAAGGACAGTACCTAATTTTGAGCTCAGTCCTGCTGTCCCTCTGAGGCAGTTATATCTCGCAGTTTGCAAGATTTTCCTTATCCCCACCCATAGACTGACCATGAGCCATCAAAACACGCCCATTGACCAACAAGGCACAATCACACCCACTATCCACCCATGACCCTGCCCATCCCTACATGGCCCTGTCCACAAAACTGTGGTGCCCCCCCCCCTTAACCTCCTAGGTCCCAGATAAAGCCACAAATGTTGGAGCTATTAATTTGTGACTAGCAGACAATTCAATTTTCTTAAGTAGGCTCTGTTTTGGTTAGGGTTGTGTAACGTACTATTATATCCAATTTTATGCATCGTAATCTGTTGGTGCTTTATAAAGAATAGATAGCAATGCAATTCTTTCCATTAAAAATATGTTAGATAAGCCACTGAGGATAGGTATAAAAGGATTGTATTTTTTAATTCCATTTTTATAAACAATATTTTAAATACTTTCTGTAATCACAGCTATATAAACTTTTTTTTAAATCTTACCATCGCAGCTTTCGTTTATGGTTTCATTAAATGTGACATTTGTTTTATTCTGTACCAATATTGTTTTAAGCTTTAATATAGTACACAAAGGACAGACAGGATCAAAACCATATAACTGAGCTAAATTCATTTTTCAGGTTATGAAAAATATAATAAGTGGTTGGTAAGTATTGGTTATTCACTATAACCTGTATCTGTTCTTGTGTTTTCCCAAAACCACAACTTGTCACCTGTTTTATTGTAAAATAAAGAATCCAGCAGTACAATAATACATTGCCATACACTTGGGTACTTTTGTTTTTCCAATTTAATAAAAATCAATAAATAGTGTATTTTTTATGTGTTAAGTTTTTTTATTATTACTGATTTTTTATTGAATGTGTCAAAAAAGGAATAATACAAGAATTAAATACAAACGTTTGTACTACAGGATCTAGTTAGTACTGGGAGATATATAAAGGAAAGTCATTTACAAAATAACAATAGGTTGCCTGAAGTATATTGACAAAAATATACTTGTAGCCATCACAAAAGGATTACAGTTATAGACGCTCACTTACCCATGCATAAAACTGTATTCATTGTATTGAATTATAACTCCCTCAGCTTAATGGGCCACCAATATATATATATGTTTTGTCCTTCATTTCTGGACAGAAAGTTATTAAAAATGTAATTTTATGCTCCTAAAATATATTTACAATAATGATCTGATGTTCTAGACAACATGCTGTTTATTGTAAGTTAACTTGATGACTAATGCCATAAAAATGTGCAAGTTACAAGGGCATGTCGTCTGGTCACACAGAGCAGTAATACCATGCCTTTATTGTCTGTACATGCAGTATTTGCAAAGAATCCGCTAATAAAGAAGATATCCCAAACAAAAAAAATGATTCAGTGCTCAGTAATAGGACATGTATCCTAAAGAATGTGTCTTTAGTAAGAGAGACAAAGACCACCTAATCAGTATAATACAACTATTCATGCATTAAAGTATTTGTGTCTTAACAAATTATTCTAAATGAAAGAAAAAGAAATGAGGGTGATCTAATTTTTACCATTGTCTATGTATTAAATGTAACACTAATATGTTATGCAGTTACGAAGGAGATACAATACACACATAAGGCTGACAATACTTATATAAAGTAGTGATGCACTTCACATAGAGAGATTCTGAAGTTTACATTCTATAAAAGGAGAAAATGAAAAGGTCAATGGATCAATGGATATACTGTGCCCTCCACTAATACTGGTACCCTTGGTAAATATGAGCAATGAAGGCTGTGAAAAAATTGTCTTTATTGTTTATACCTTTTGATATTTTGTTAAAAAAGTACAATAAATATACTCTCATGGATATCAAACAATTTCAAAACACAACACATATCTGTTAAATATATGGTATGGCACAATTATTGGCACCCTTTTAATACTTTTTGCTACCTCCCTTTGCCAAGATATCAGCTCTTCTCCTATAATGCCTGATCAGGTTGGAGAATACATGGCAAGGGATCTGAGACCATTACTCCATACAGAATCTCTCCAGATCCTTTATAATTTCAAGGTCGACACTGGTGGACTCTACTCTTCAGTTCACCCACAAGTTTTCTACTGAGGTTCAAGTCAAGGGACTGTGATGGCCCATGGCAGGGACCTTGATTTTGTGGTCAATAAACAATTTTTGTGTTGATTGTGATGTATGTTTTAGATCATTGTCCTTCTGGAAGATTCAACCACGGCCCACTTTAAGCTTTCTGGCAGAGGCAGTCAGGTGTTCATTTAATATCTGTTGATATTGATAGAGTCCATGATGCCCATGTATCCTAACAAAATGTCCAGGCCTCTCAGAAAAACATTAAAGAGTCACCACCATATTTAACCGTAGGCATGAGGTACTTTTCCTTATGACTACCTCTATGTGTGTGCAAAACGACCTTGGGTGTTTATTGCCAAAAAAGCTCTATTTTCATCTGATCATAGAACACAATCCCATTAGAGGTTCCAGTAGTGGACTGGCAAACTAAGATGCTTGAGTTTTTTTTTGACTAGAGTAGAGGCTTTTTTCTTGAAACTCTTCACAACTTGTGGTGCTGTAGACAATGCTGAATTGTAGTTTTGGAAACATTCTGACCCCATGTTCGAAATACTTTGTGCATCGCTTCACCTATTATTTTCAACATAGGGGCTCCTGCCATAAAACTCTATAGCTGCATGAGATGTGCTATACATGGTGTCTAGCATATAAAATGAGAAACCATTTTCAAAGTGGAAAAACAATAATTACTACTCAACTAAAGGACTTCGATACAGTGAGATTTGGTCCACAGACAATAAACTATATATGGACAATAATTCTTTAACTTACCATCGTTTTAAGCACCATGTTTTAATACCATTTTTAAAATTTGTTTTACTTGTGCCCCGTGTCACATGTTTGCTATTAACCAATATCTGATGAGTCCATTGATGACGTTGCTGGTCAGCATGTGCTCAAGCTACTTTATATAGAGAAATAAAGAAAACTATACACTTGTATTGTAGCCATCTGACACTAGCAGTAACCACGTCCTTCACATGGGTAACATCTGCAGCTTCACTAATAAGACAGTTGACCTGTTCCTTTTTTTATATTGTTACGTGCATGCTCATAATGATCAGACATTACGAGTGAACAAACACTTTACATTTAAAGTTGTGCACTGTGTTCCTGAAAATGTCCATCACAGTGTGGTAACCCCTCCCCCTCAGCCGATGGGGTATTTGCTGCGGCGATTTGGACATGTAAATAAACATTAAAATTACATTTTAGATGCCTACACTATCATTTGCACCATTTTTTTTATAGGTTTAGTGATCCTTTAATGTAAACGTCTGCTTTGTTAAAAAAAAAAAAAAAAATAAGTAGGCTCACTTCATAGAATGGACGGTGTCTCCGAGATCTTGTAAACAAGAATGAGTATCTGGCCATGAATGTTTTCATGGTTGTAATTGTTCAGCCCGCTAATCATGCAGAATTTGTAAAGATTCTATTGCCTTTGTCAAGTTTATGGACTTGCTGCCCTGTCTCGCTATTGCAAGAGGACAAAGTTTTCTTTTCTTTTACTTTTTTTTGCATTTATTAGTGATGATTTTTTTTATTTAGGAAAATGTTTGCAAACAGGGTATAATGAATCTGGACCATTGTTTATGGAGATTGCTAGAACAACTACAGAATTACAGAGGCTTGAGAGTCATAGGATGTCTGATTGACTGTAGTGTTCTCCCCAGAACCTATTTGGGGCCAAATTACGAGTTGAGTACAAAAATATCGCTTACGCTAAAGCGATTTTTTGCACTCAACTGAGTAATACCTCACGTTCGCATTGCATGGAAGCATTGCACTCACAAGAGAGCGCTTCCCATTGGCTCCAATGGGAGCCTCGTTCTGATGCCCGTCATATATGGCAGAGGACCTAAGCACAACGAAGGGGGTAAGTAGCGCAGTGATGGCCAGCAATTTAAAATATATACAGTATGTGTATGAATTTATACATATATATTTATGCGTTAATATGTGTATATACATAGACTGCAATGTAAAGGTACTTTTCAGCCAACTTTTAACCCCTTAAAAAATAAAAGACCCTCTATTTAATATCCTGAGCACTAATTGCTACCTGCAAGCTTTCAGTAGCAATAACCAGCACTTGTAATAGCTGGTTATTTATCTGCACGCCCGCAAACTGTGAATTTGACAGTTTGCGGCGGATCGTGCGCAATAAATTAGTGATCCACTTTGTAATCTAGCCCTTAATGAGCACACCACTTGACTGATTTTACTGACCACCTGCAATGCAATTTAAGCCAATATTTAACTAACATTAGCTAATATTAAATGTTTTCAATGTTCGGTGTGTAAATTATAATTAAATTAATTTTTGGTAAATGTTACAATTAATTTGTGCTTTGGATAGCTCAGGAGCGTGACTGTGTCTAGAGGGCTATAAGCTCCAGTAGTGCATTGCTGCTTTGAAACTAACTTTCACTAACTGTTTAACCCCATTGTAAGGATTAAACACATACGAGCCGGCCAGATTACAAGTTTTGCTGTATGAGCGTCTCGGTAATAACTTGCAAGTTATTTCCAACGCTCACCTTTAATAACGCTGCTATTACAGGTTTTCCAAAAACCTGCATTAGCGGGCAATATGGTTGCGTCGAGCTCCATACCGCACACAAATTCCAGCACTGCTTTGAGCTGGTTTTACGTGCTCGTGCACAATTTCCCCATAGCCATCAATAGTGAGAGCCGACTAAAAAAAAAAAGCCTAACACCTGCAATAAAGGAGTGTAAAGCTCCGTAACGCAGCCCCATTGATTCCTATGGGGAAAGAACATTTATGTTTAAACCTAAACACCCTAACATAAACCCTGAGTCTAAACACCCCTAATCTGCCGTCCCCGACATTGCGGACACCTACATTACACTTATTAACCCCTAATCTGCCGCCCCCGACATCGCCGCCACCTACCTACACTTATTAACCCCTAATCTGCTGCCCCAACGTCGCCGCCGCCACTATACTAAAGTTTATTAACCCCTAAACCTCTGGCCTCCCACATCACTAACACTAAATAAATATATTAACCCCTAAACCTAACCCTAAGTCTAACCCTAACCCCCCTAACTTAAATATAATTAAAATAAATCAAAATAAAAATTACTATCATTAACTAAGTAATTCCTATTTAAAACTAAATACTTACCTGTAAAATAAACCCTAAGCTAGCTACATTTATAACTAATAGTTACATTGTAGCTATCTTAGGTTTTATTTTTATTTCACAGCTAAGTTTGTATTTATTTTAACTAGGTAGACTAATTAGTAAATAGTTATTAACTATTTACTAACTACCTAGTTAAAATAAATACAAATTTACCTGTAAAACAAAACCTAACCTGTTTTACACTAACACCTAACATTACACTAAAATTAAATAAATTACATTAATTAAATACAATTAACTAAATTATAAAAAAATAAACACTAAATTACAAAAAATAAAAAATAAATTATCAAATATTTAAACTAATTACATCTAATCTAATAGCCCTATCAAAATAAAAAAGCCCCCCCAAAATAAAAGAACCCCTAGCCTAAACTAAACTACCAATAGCCCTTAAAAGGGCCTTTTGCGGGGCATTGCCTCAAAGAAATCAGCTCTTTTACTTGTAAAAAAAAAATACAAATAACCTCACAACAGTAAAAACCACAACCAACCCCCCCCCAAAAAAACCTAAGCTCCCCATTACCCTGAAAAGGGCATTTGGATGGGCATTGCCCTTAAAAGGGCATTTAGCTCTTTTTCGGTGCCCAAACCCCCTAATCTAAAAATAAAACCCACCCAATAAACCCTGAATAAAACCTAACACTAACCCTCGAAGATCCACTTACAGTTTTTGAAGACCGGACATCCATCCTCATCAAGCCGGAAGAAGTCTTCATCCAAGCGGCAAGAAGTCATCCTCCAGGCGGGCAGAAGTCTTCATCCAGACGGCATCTTCTATCAGCCAATAGGATTGAGCTTGCATTCTATTGGCTGATTGGAACAGCCAGCTCCTGGCTTGATGAGGATGGATGTCCGGTCTTCAAAACTGTAAGAGGATCTCCGGGGGTTAGTGTTGGTTTTATTAAGGGTTTTTTGGGTGGGTTTTATTTTTAGATTAGGGGTTGGGCACCAAAAAAGAGCTAAATACTCTTTTAAGGCAATGCCCATCCAAATGCCCTTTTCAGGGCAATGGGGAGCTTAGGTTTTTTAGATAGGATTTTATTTTGGGGGGTTTGGTTGTGTGGACGGTGGGTTTTACTGTTGTGGGTTGTTTGTATTTTTTTTTACAGGTAAATGAGCTGATTTCTTTGGGGCAACGCCCCGCAAAAGGCCCTTTTAAGGGCTATTGGCAGTTTAGTTTAGGCTAGGGTTTTTTTTTATTTTGGGGGGCTTTTTTTATTTTGATAGGGCTATTAGATTAGGTGTAATTAGTTTAAATATTTGATAATTTCTTTTTTTATTTTGTGTAATTTAGTGTTTATTTTTTTTGTATTTTAGTTAATTGTATTTAATTAATGTAATTGATTTAATTTTAGTGTAATGTTAGGTGTTAGTGTAACACAGGTTAGGTTTTATTTTACAGGTAAATTTGTATTTATTTCAACTAGATAGTTAGTAAATAGTTAATAACTATTTACTAACTAGTCTACCTAGTTAAAATAAATACAAGCTTAGCTGTGAAATAAAAATAAAACCTAAGATAGCTACAATGTAACTATTAGTTATATTGTAGCTAGCTTATGGTTTCTTTTACAGGTAAGTATTTAGTTTTAAATAGGAATTATTTAGTTAATGATAATAATTTTTATTTAGGTTTATTTTATTTATATTAAAGTTAGGGGGGTTAGGGTTAGGTCTAGGGGTATTAGTATTGTGGCGGCGGTGATGTTTGGGGCGGAAGATTAGGGGTTAATAATATTTAACTAGTGTTTGCGATGCGGGAGTGCGGCGGTTTAGGGGTTAATATGTTTATTATAGTGGCAGCGATGTCCGGAGCGGCAGATTAGGGGGTTAATATTTTTATTATAGTGTTTGCGATGCGGGAGGGCCTCGGTTTAGGGGTTAATAGGTAGTTTATGGGTGTTAGTGTGCTTTATAACACATTGGTTATGAGTTTTATGCTACAGCTTTGTAGGGCAAAACCCATAACTACTGACTTTAGATGGCGGTACGAATCTTGCCGGTATAGGCTGTACCGCTCACTTTTTGGCCACCCAGGCAAAACTCGTAATACCAGTGCTATGGAAGTCCAATTGAAAAAGGACTTTTTGAAAGGCGTGGTAGTTACGTTGCGTTACGGACAAAAAAGTGTGCTGTACACTTATACCTTCAAGACTTGTAATAGCAGCAATAGTGAAAAAAGCAGCGTTATGAGCCATAACGGAGAACTCGTAATCAAGCCGATTATTTGCTGAGCAAAAACAGTAGTGCACTTAACCCTGCATAAAGCTCTGCACAACTTCCCCCCTGTACCAGTCTGAGTTTTGTATGTAGCATACAAGAGAAATATGCTTCTGAAAAATATGAACTGTAGGGTTTACAGAAGTCTAACATCCTAATTTTAAGTAACATAATATTTGAGCTCAAGAAAAGCGTTGGAAAAGATGCTAATATCCTTAATCCTTGTCCAAAATATTCCACGATACAAGGATGAATATACAACTTGTTCTCTTAGGAAGGAGGAAGTTGTTCAGAACATCAGCTGTATAGACTGAATTAAATATGCCAGAGTACAAAAACTGGATTGTGACATCTCTGAGGAAATCAGAGGGGAAGAAAAATACTGGAAACGCAACAAAATACAAGCGCTACTGTTATTGACAAAAGCCTCATGAGAAGCCAGTGATGGGAAAGGAAACAGAAAATAGAACATTCTTTTTCCTTATTCTTTATGTAATAGCACAATAAGGTCTCAGAAGAAAAAAAGAAATGAATAGGACGAAAACCTGTTTCCAGAGTCAAATGTTAGTTACTGAGGTTCCTATTCAACGTAAAACAATCTTTAAAGTGGTATTCAGATAGAAATGCACCATAAATTATTATTTGAGCTGTACAGTGCTAGAACAGGAACAAGCTACTGGTAAGTATGTTACATGTTTATGCAGATGTAAATGTGTACAGTTTGCATAAGTAAAAAGCATGCACTTGCTAAGTAGCTACTAAGTAGCTACTCTAGATACTGTATGCTGCTAGAGAAAAGTAGATTTTGTATGTAGAACTTGATAAGTATTCCAGTGTGTCAATCATTTTTAACTGTGTTCAGGCGCTATGTAATCTTTAAAATATTTAAAAACAAATGATTGAATGGAATAATTGATAATTAATACAAATTAATGAAGCTATATTGAGCAAATGCAGCTACATTCCTATGACAAAATTCTATAATACAACCAGAAAAATACAGGTAAAGTTAAATATGTTAATACAATTGGGTTAGTAATGAGCAATACTTCATATTACTCAATTTATATTTCATATACAACAAAAAGCTTTAAGTTGCATTTTAACAATTTACATGAAATTAAACAATCCAGATAACGTACAAATAAATAAAAGACCAGTAGAGTAACATGTTAAATAATTAAAGGGACACTGAACCTAATTATTTTCTTTTTATGATTTAGATAGAGCATGCAATTTTAAGAAACTTCCTAATTTACTCCTAATATCAATTTTTCTTCGTTCTCTTGGTATCTTTATTTGAAAAAGCAGGAATGCAAGCTTACGAGATGGCCCATTTTTGGTTAAGCACCCTGGGTAGCGCTTGCTGATTGGTGGCTGCATTTAGCCACCAATCAGCAAACACAACCCCAACCAAAGATGGGCCGGCTTGTAAACTCACATTCCTACTTTATCAAATAAAGATACCAAGAGAACGAAGAAAAATTAATAATAGGAGTAAATTAGAAAGTTGCTTTAAAGTGCATGCTCGCTCTATCTAGATCATGAAAGAAAAGATTTGGGTTCAATATCCCTTTAAGTCAAAGTAATTATGCATAAGGGGAATCCTTGAACAGGCACATAGTTGAAAGAGGCAAATAAAATACATAATTGGCTAGATTTATCAAGCACGGCCAATCATGTGCGGGCAGGAGCTGTCATTCTCCCCAGTCAGACGAGACTGGGGAAATTGAAATTCTCCACCTAAGAGTTCTGATGACCGCTGCTTGCTAAATACTAACTGCAGGTTCTCTTGTGAGAACCTGCAGTCATAGGGAGGCGAAGGGCTTGATAAATCGAGCCCAAAGTGTAAACTGCTAACTCGCCATCTCTCATCACCTCTACCACCCAAAACTCAGATCACAGCGAAGTCATCTCCATCAAAGTCCATCAAATATATAAGAATACTAGCTGCTTTGTTTTTTTAAGTTCATTTCAGATAAGGGACCTGTTATAATTTGAGTGCTAAATTTTATTTCAGACGGACCTCATAAGGATACACACTGTGTTGCAAGTTGCATAATTGTATACTTGCAGCATGTATACACAAAAATATACATGTGCATTAGATTTTTTTTTATTTATTGAAAAGAAGATACAAAGTAATCAAAATAAAATCCTTCAAGAGGAAGAGAAATATATTAGTAAAGTCAAAATTAAACTTTCATGATCCACATAGAGCACACAATTTTAAGTAACTTTCTAATTTACTCCTATTATCAATTTTTCTTCATTCTCTCTGTATCTTTATTTTTAAAAGCTGGTATGTAAGCTTAGAAGCCGGCCCATTTTTGGTTCAGACCTGGGTAGCGCTTGCCAAATATGGGCCGACTCTTAAGCTTACTTTCCTGCTTTTTTAAATAACGATACCAAGAGAATGAAGAAAAATTGATAATAGGAGTAAATTAGAAAGTTGCTTAAATTTACATGCTCTATCGAAATCATGAAAGTTTATTTTTGACTAGACTATCCCTTTAAATAAAAAGACAACAAAGCACTTTAACTGCTTATTTTGTCAAACTGCAATTTTATGTTACCACAAATCCCCTTACGTCAATTGCGTATCCTATCTTTTTAATGGAATTTTCCTAACGCCGGTATTACGATTGCCTGAAAAAGTGAGCGGTAGACCCTCTCCTGTCCAGACTCCTACTGCATTTAAAAGTCAGTAGTTAAGAGTTTTATGGGCTAACGCCGTAACATAACATTTTTAACTAAAGTGCTACAAAGTACACTAAACACCCATAAACTACCTATTAACCCCTAAACCGAGGCCCCCCACATCGCAAACACTTAACTAAAATGTTTAACCCCTAATCTGCCAACCGAACATCGCTGCGACTTTAATAAATTTATTGACCCCTAAACCGCCGCACTCCCGCCTTGCAAACACTAGTTAAATTTTATTAACCCCTAATCTGCCGTCCCTAACATCGCCAACACATACCTACATTTATTAACCCCTAATCTGCCGACCCCAACGTCACCGCTACTATATTAAATTTATTAACCCCTAAATCTAACCCTAACTCCCCCTAACTTAAATATAATTTAAATAAAACAAAATTAAATTACTACAATTAAATAAATTAATCCTATTTAAAAATAAATACCTATAAAATAAACCCTAAAATAGCTACAATATAATTAATAATTGCATTGTAGCCATCTTAGGGTTTATTTTTATTTTACAGGCAACTTTGTATTTATTTTAACTAGGTACAATAGTTATTAAATGGTTATTAACTATTTAATAACTACCTAGCTAAAATAAGTACAAAAGTACCTGTAAAATAAACCCTAACCTAAGTTACAATTACACCTAACACTACACTATCATTAAATTAATTACCTAAAACTAACTACAATTAATTACAATTAAATTAAATAAACTAAATTAAGAAAAAAAAACAACACTAAATTACAGAAAATAAAAAAAGAATTACAAGAATTTTAAACTAATTACACCTAATCTAATCCCCCTAATAAATAAAAAAGCCCCCCAAAATAATACAATTCCCCTACCCTATACTAAATTACAAATAGCCTTTTGCGGGGCATTGCCCAAAGTAATCAGCTCTTTCACCTGTAAAAAAAAATACAATACCCCCCCCCAACATTAAAACCCACCACCCACACACCCAAACCAATCCCCCCTTAAAAAAAACTAACACTACCCCCCTTGAAGATCACCCTACCTTGAGACGTCTTCACCCAGCCGGGCACAAGTGGTCCTCCAGAAGGTCTGAAGTCTTCATCCTATCCGGCAGAAGAGGACATCCAGACCGACAGAAGGCTTCATCCAGGCGGTATCTTCATCCTTCCGGAGCGGAGTGGGTCCATCTTAAAGGACCAGTCATTCAGTCGTCGGCCGTCGGATGAAGAGGATGCTCCACGTTGGATGTCTTGAAGATGGACCCGCTCCGCTCCGGAAGGATGAAGATAGATGATGCCGTCTGGGTGAAGCCTTCTGCCGGTCTGGATGTCCTCTACTGGCCGGATAAGATGAAGACTTTTGACCCTCTGTGGAGGACCACTTGTGCCCGGCTGGGTGAAGACGTCTCAAGGTAGGGTGATCCTCAAGGGGGTAGTGTTAGGTTTTTTTTAAGGGGGGATTGGGTGGGTTTTAGAGTAGGGTTGGGTGTGTGGGTGGTGGGTTTTAATGTTGGGGGGGTATTGTATTTTTTTTACAGGTGAAAGAGCTGATTACTTTGGGGCAATGCCCCGCAAAGGCCCTTTTAAGGGCTATTTGTAATTTAGTATAGGGTAGGGAATTTTATTATTTTGGGGGGCTTTTTTATTTTATCAGGGGAATTAGATTAGGTGTAATTAGTTTAAAATTCTTGTAATTCTTTTTTTATTTTCTGTAATTTAGTGTTTGTTTTTTTCGTAATTTAGTTTATTTAATTTAATTGTAATTAATTGTAGGTAGTTTAGGTAATTAGTTTAATTATAGTGTAGTGTTTGGTGTAATTGTAACTTAGGTTAGGGTTTATTTTACAGATAAATTTGTATTTATTTTATCTAGGAAGTTACAAATAGTTAATAACTATTTAATAACTATTGTACCTAGTTAAAATAAATACAAAGTTGCCTGTAAAATAAATATAAATCCTAAACTAGCTACAATTGTAACTATTAGTTATATTGTAACTAGCTTAGGGTTTATTTTATAGGTAAGTATTTAGTTTTAAATAGGAATAATTTATTTAATTGTAGTACATTTATTTAGATGTATTTAAATTATATTTCATTTAGGGGGTGTTAGGGTTAGGGTTAGACTTAGGTTTAGGGGTTAATAAATTTATTATAGTGGCGGCGACGTTGGCGGCGGCAGAGTAGGGGTTAATAAATTTAATATAGTTGCGGCGACGTTGGGGGGCAGATTAGGGGTTAATAACTATAATGTAGGTGTCGGCGATGTTGGGGGCACTAGATTAGGTAAGTATTTAGTTTTAAATAGGAATAATTTATTTAATTGTAGTACATTTATTTAGATGTATTTAAATTATATTTCATTTAGGGGGTGTTAGGGTTAGGGTTAGACTTAGGTTTAGGGGTTAATAAATTTATTATAGTGGCGGCGACGTTGGCGGCGGCAGAGTAGGGGTTAATAAATTTAATATAGTTGCGGCGACGTTGGGGGGCAGATTAGGGGTTAATAACTATAATGTAGGTGTCGGCGATGTTGGGGGCACTAGATTAGGGGTTCATAAGTATAATGTAGGTGGCGGCGGTGTCCGGAGTGGCAGATTAGGGGTTAATAATATAATGTATGTGTCAGCGATAGCAGGGGCGGCAGATTAGGGGTTAATAAGTGTAAGATAGGGGTGTTTAGACTCGGGGTTCATGTTAGGGTGTTAGGTGCAGACATAAAATTAATTTCCCCATAGGAAACAATGGGGCTGCGTTAGGAGCTGAACGCTGCTTTTTTGCAGGTGTTAGTTTTTTTTTTCAGCCAGCTCAGCCCCATTGTTTCCTATGGGGAAATCGTGCACGAGCACGTTTTGCCAGCTTACCGCTACCGTAAGCAACGCTGGTATTAAAGTGAGATGTGGAGCAAAATTTTGCTCAACGCTCACTTTTCTGAGGCTAACGCCGGCTTGCAGAAAACTCGTAATACCAGCGTTGGTTTAAGTGAGCGGTAAGAAAAAAAGGCTCGTTAGCCCCACACAGCGTTACCGACAAAAACACGTAATCTAGACGTTAGTATTTTTTATTGAAGAAGCAGCAATGCAGTACTGGGAGCTAGCTGAACACATCAGTAAGTTAATGACAAGAGGCATATATGTGCAGCAGCCAATCAGCAGCTAGCCCAGCTTCTGAGCCTACCTAGGTATGCTTTTCAACAAATGATACCAAGAGAACTAAACAAATTAGATAGTAGAAGTAAATTGGAAAGTTATGTAAAATTGAATGCTGTAGCTGAATCAAGAAGAATTTGGGGTTTCATGTCCCTTTAAGGAGCAGCAATTGTACAACCTCTGCTTCATAACCTCTCCACATAAGAGCATGTGGCAGGACTGCACAAGGAAATTCTTGTGCAATCATAAATTCATGTGGCAAATGCCACCTCACAGGCTCCAAATATGGGCAGACAGGTTCCCTGGCTTTTAACCTTGTCTGCTCTCATTAGATAGCAAATGGGGTGCTAAGAGCCTGTCAAAGTAAAAGAGACATGAAATGTAAAAGTAAACTTTCATGATTCAGAAATAGGAAGCAATTAAAAAAAACAAAAATAAAAAACAAATAAAACATTTCAATTTACTTCTTTTATAAAATTACCTTTTGTTATCCTGTATTAAAGAGCATACCTAGATATGCTCATACACTTGCACTTTTCTTGAACAGCCATGTTGGTGAGGTTATACAGTGTTGACACTGCTACCATATAGTTCTCAAGATGCATGCACATGCCTGAGCAAGCCTAGTTAAATCATTCAACAACAGATACCAAGAGAGTGGAGAATATTTGATAATAGAAGCAAATTGTATTATTATTTATTTCAATCTGAAAAGTGAAACTTTAATTTTGACTTTCACGTCCCTTTACAATGAAACTAAAAGGCATTACTGAGCTTATAAGGCTAAGGACAAAATACACACTACGGCCTATAGTTATGAAAGTCTGGCGGACCTGATCCGCCAGACCTTGCTGAATATGGCGAGCAATACGCTCGCCGTATTCAGCATTGCACCAGCAGCTCACAAGAACTGCTGGTGCAATGCCGCCCCCCTGCAGACTCGCGACCAATAGGCCGCCATCAGGGGGTGTCAATCAACCCGATCGTACTCGATCGGGTTGTATTGTGGCAAAGTCTGTCCGCCTGATATGGAGCAGCGGTCTTTGTGACCGCTGCTTCATAACTGCTGTTTCTGGCGAGCCTGCAGGCTCGCCAGAAACACGGGGCATCAAGCTCCATACGGAACTTGATACATATGCCCCTATATTTCTACATGATCTTGTTCAGCCTGATGAAATCATCTGATCACTGAGAAATGCGTCGCTGTGTTTTAGTTTTGATATAAAACATTTTTAATCAAAACTGAGTTTTATACACATTTTATATGGGATTTCAAAATGGTAATTACTAATCCACTAGCAAACTCCTTGTATTTTTTTGGATCCAACTATATCAACTGCAAGGAAACTTCCAACCCATATTCCTGATAACAGTGTAAGAGTAAGCCAGACTACTCTTGAATATCTGGCATGCGAGTACAGAACTTGATAGTGCTTCATCAAATGTGAGTGCAAGATTCATACCTTTATTTCTTGTGTGCTAAACATATTGTGCTATGGATGATTTATTCCAAGGAAGAAAACCTATATACCTGCTGTTGCCACAGGTTGAGAGTTAGCCAGTTTACTCTGAAATTTCTGGCCTGCCAATGCAGCACTTGATAGTGCTTTATTAAATGTGAGTGCATTTCTTTCATCTATATATACTCCATAATTTATTCAAACATACTACGCTATGGGCGCCTTCTTTTTCTTTGTTTGATTATAGGTTTACCATCATAGTGAGTGGCCACCTCATTTCTGAAGAGCTGCCTGCATTCTATTTTCCACACTACTTGGGACATTCAAGCTATGTTAGCTCCAAATAAGAGACTTGAAGAAATATAAGGGTCATTTGATTATTAACTCCCAAGTGTACTCTAAGAGATTTTTATCATATATGTCACTTTTTATTGTGATTATCTTTAAACATTTTGTAATTTTAGATTTTTCTATTATTTGCATATTTCTTATATTTAAGAATTTATATATAAGAATTGGCGCACCTATTAACTCTCCTTGTTTTGGTAGAGTCTCTGTAGTTAAATTATATCAAGTTGTCCACAACATACCTCGGTTAAAACAATAACATAATTTTAAGGTTCCTTGCTCGTTTTTAAGGACATTGCTCTAGATGATAATTAGCTGTACCGTCTGCTGGTTTGTGACACTATGTGCCTGATTACTCCAGGGAAAAAATAATCTAACTGTATGAACCGAATGAATCAGAGTGGAATATTTTGTTAATTGCGCAAACTAATTAACATATTATTCCATAAATTAACATAGAAGAGGTAATGGCAAGATAAGGTGAAAAAATAATTAAAGATAGAAACACAGCATAGCAAACCAATAAACTTTATTAAAGGTACACTAAAGTCAAAATTAATCCTTCAGATACAGCATGCACTTTTAAAAAAAACTTTACAATTCACTTCAATTACCAAAATATGCACAACCTTTTTATGTGCACACATTCTGAATTTCAAGAATTTGCAATACATATAGGGTTGCCATTTTGTTGAAAAAAAAACATATGTCAGGGGCTGTTTAAAGAAATATTTGAATACTGTTCCATTTTAAGAACCTTGACATATGTCTTTTTCATATGTGCCCCCCAAGTATATACAGATGGCTGTTACATTATAAAGAGGGAAGAAAAATGTAACTAACTATGAATGTTTTCAGAAAAAAATCTACTGCTTATTTGATTGGTCCTTTAGATAAAATAAGTTTCAGAGCAGACATGCACTCATCTATCTGTTTAGTTTTGTTTGATCTACATACATTTTACACTCTTCATTAGCTCCATATTCTACCTACAATATACTGTAGGTATCAGTTCATAGCATTTCTTCGTTGATTTCAAAATGTGATGTCAGCTTTCCATTTGTTTTATTTAATTAATATGGCAGCACCACTAAATATTTTCTTAGGTTTTAAGGATTTTTACAGCCCCCATACATATACTGTATGTATAAAACTGCAATAATAAAGTGATCCAACACAGTAGAACATTTCCTTGTTGCATCTGTATGTCCCTTTAATAAAATGCATTTTCTCAACCCTAATAGCTATGGGCCAGATTACAAGTGGAGCGTTTAACGCTCCCGCTCAAGCATTACCTGAACTAGAAGTAAGATTTTTGTGCGTCGGGTTGAGCTCATATTACAAAGTGAAAATAAACTGTATTTGCTTGCGCACTAACCTGGCGAGCGTAGAATGCCGAACCTACAATATCGCATGTGCGTGTGATAACGTATTCCCCCATGGTAGTTAATGGATCAAAAAAGTTTGAAAAGACCCCAAACACCCTAATCGCGTGCAAACCTGATCGAATATTCTGAAGGGCGCTAACCCAAATGAAATATAAATATTTCACATTCCAATGTTCTTCACATAGAACATATTCTTCTATTTATTCTACATATACCTGATGCTATTTTGCACAAATATACATTTATACATATATATATATATATATATATATATATATATATATATATATATAAAATTATATATAGGTATAGATATACACAGAAATATATAGGAATATATATTTAAAAATACATAGAACGTACTCTGCTATGTGCAGAACTTTGGAATGTGAAATATTGACATTAAATACACAGTATTCTTAAATATGAATATTGCATTATTTTGTTTTACATGTTTTCATCTACTTAACTACAAAATGTTCCAGTGCACTTCTATATATGTCTATATATGTATACATATGTATTTATATGTGTATATATGGCTGTAAATACATATAAACTATATATATATATATATATATATATATATACACACAAAATTAAAGCCCTTTGCAGCCTTTTTTCTCCAACACCTGAGACCTAATATCTTGAGTCCTTATAACTTTCTTGTGCAACTGTACTTTTTAAATATATTTTCGATGTGTTTTGTGACACTTTTGTGTTTTGCAAAACAGTTAACCAGAGCTCTGAGGTCGCGCTAACTTAAACTTCAATTGCGCTCAAGGAATCGCGTTTACTTTTAACTTGTAATATGATCGAAAAAACAGACGCGCGCAAACATTCGCAATAAACCCTTTTTCTGCTTGTGCCTAACTGTTAGTGCCCCACTCGTAATATAGTCCTATATCGGTTTTAACTTACTAATAACATTAATAATGTTGTATAAATTATGTATCTGCAGTTTATACCATAGTACTGATGCTGGATATTTAAGTTCTTGTGTTAGTGGTTGTGTCCTAAATATATGAATCCTATTTTACCCCCCTGGTTTCCTGCAATGTGACAATTGTTAAGGTACACCGTCAGTCATGTTATTAGCTTTCTCAGTATTATTAGACCCCCATACACTAGTGATGGAACAAAAAAGAAAAATTCCCACATTCTAGATCACCAGGCATTCTGTTCCCACCGTCAATTAAAAAAAATAATAATTCAACCAGTATTTAATCTTCAAATTGCAGATAAGCACTGCAGATCACAAGTACAAAAGTTTATCTGCATTATTTCTGAACATGTTCCTTAACTGTATTCTAACAGTTACTTTGATTCTTGAGGTATGTAATTCATTAAAGGGACACAAAAATAAAAATTAAATTACATTATCATGATTCAGATAAAGCACACAATTTTAGCAAACTGTCCAGATTACTTCTATTATTAAATGTACTTTGTTCTATGAATTTGCTTTGTTGTTATCAGTTGTGGTTTGTCCCTGTCACTCCTTGTGAGATTAAAGGGACAAAATAAACTTTCATGATTCAAATAGGGCATGTAATTTTAAACAACTTTCCAATTTACTTTTATCACCAATGTTGCTTTGCTCTCTTGGGCCTAGATTTAGAGTTCGGCGGTAGCCGTCAAAACCAGCGTTAGAGGCTCCTAACGCTGGTTTTGGCCGCCCGCTGGTATTTGGAGTCAGTGATTAAAGGGTCTAACGCTCACTTTGCAGCCGCGACTTTTCCATACCGCAGATCCCCCTACGCCATTTGCGTAGCCTATCTTTTCAATGGGATCTTTCTAACGCTGGTATTTAGAGTCGTTTCTGCAGTGAGCGTTAGAGCTCTAACGACAAGATTCCAGCCGCCTGAAAAAAGCAGGAGTTAAGAGCTTTCTGGCTAACGCCGGTTTATAAAGCTCTTAACTACTGTACCCTAAAGTACACTAACACCCATAAACTACCTATGTACCCCTAAACCGAGCTCCCCCCACATCGCCGCCACTCGATTAAAAATTTTAACCCCTAATCTTCCGACCGCCACCTACGTTATACTTATGTACCCCTAATCTGCTGCCCCTAACCCCGCCGACCCCTATATTACATTTATTAACCCCTAATCTGCCCCCCACAACATCGCCGCCAGCTACTTACAATAATTAACCCCTAATCTTCCGACCGCAAAGCGCCGCCACCTACGTTATCCCTATGTACCCCTAATCTGCTGCCCCTAACACCGCCGACCCCTATATTATATTTATTAACCCCTAATCTGCCCCCCTCAACGTCGCCGACACCTACCTACACTTATTAACCCCTAATCTGCCGAGCGGACCTGAGCGCTACTATAATAAAGTTATTAACCCCGAATCCGCCTCACTAACCCTATCATAAATAGTATTAACCCCTAATCTGCCCTCCCTAACATCGCCGACACCTACCTTCAATTATTAACCCCTAATCTGACGACCGGAGCTCACCGCTATTCTAATAAATGTATTAACCCCTAAAGCTAAGTCTAACCCTAACACTAACACCCCCCCTAACTTAAATATAATTTTAATCTAACGAAATAAATTAACTCTTATTAAATAAATTAATCCTATTTAAAGCTAAATACTTACCTGTAAAATAAACCCTAATATAGCTACAATATAAATTATAATTATATTATAGCTATTTTAGGATTAATATTTATTTTACAGGCAACTTGGTATTTATTTTAACTAGGTACAATAGCTATTAAATAGTTAAGAACTATTTAATAGTTACCTAGTTAAAATAATAACAAATTTACCTGTAAAATAAATCCTAACCTAAGATATAATTAAACCTAACACTACCCTATCAATAAAATAATTAAATAAACTACCTACAATTACCTACAATTAACCTAACACTACACTATCAATAAATTATATAAACACAATTGCTACAAATAAATACAATTAAATAAACTAGCTAAAGTACAAAAAATAAAAAAGAACTAAGTTACAGAAAATAATAAAATATTTACAAACATAAGAATAATATTACAACAATTTTAAACTAATTACACCTACTCTAAGCCCCCTAATAAAATAACAAAGCCCCCCAAAATAATAAATTCCCTACCCTATTCTAAATTAAAAAAGTTACAAGCTCTTTTACCTTACCAGCCCTGAACAGGGCCCTTTGCGGGGCATGCCCCAAGAAGTTCAGCTCTTTTGCCTGTAAAAAAAAACATACAATACCCCCCCCCCAACATTACAACCCACCACCCACATACCCCTAATCTAACCCAAACCCCCCTTAAATAAACCTAACACTAATCCCCTGAAGATCTTCCTACCTTGTCTTCACCATCCAGGTATCACCGATCCGTCCTGGCTCCAAGATCTTCATCCAACCCAAGCGGGGGTTGGCGATCCATAATCCGGTGCTGAAGAGGTCCAGAAGAGGCTCCAAAGTCTTCATCCTATCCGGCAAGAAGAGGACATCCGGACCGGCAACCATCTTGATCCAAGCGGCATCTTCTATCTTCATCCGATGACGACCGGCTCCATCCTGAAGACCTCCACCGCGGACCCATCTTCTTCCGGCGACGTCCAACTGCAGAATGACGGTTCCTTTAAGGGACGTCATCCAAGATGGCGTCCCTCGAATTCCGATTGGCTGATAGGATTCTATCAGCCAATCGGAATTAAGGTAGGAATATTCTGATTGGCTGATGGAATCAGCCAATCAGAATCAAGTTCAATCCGATTGGCTGATCCAATCAGCCAATCAGATTGAGCTCGCATTCTATTGGCTGTTCCGATCAGCCAATAGAATGCGAGCTCAATCTGATTGGCTGATTGGATCAGCCAATCGGATTGAACTTGATTCTGATTGGCTGATTCCATCAGCCAATCAGAATATTCCTACCTTAATTCCGATTGGCTGATAGAATCCTATCAGCCAATCGGAATTCGAGGGACGCCATCTTGGATGACGTCCCTTAAAGGAACCGTCATTCTGCAGTTGGACGTCGCCGGAAGAAGATGGGTCCGCGGGTGGAGGTCTTCAGGATGGAGCCGGTCGTCATCGGATGAAGATAGAAGATGCCGCTTGGATCAAGATGGTTGCCGGTCCGGATGTCCTCTTCTTGCCGGATAGGATGAAGACTTGGAGCCTCTTCTGGACCTCTTCAGCACCGGATTATGGATCGCCAACCCCCGCTTGGGTTGGATGAAGATCTTGGAGCCAGGACGGATCGGTGATACCTGGATGGTGAAGACAAGGTAGGAAGATCTTCAGGGGATTAGTGTTAGGTTTATTTAAGGGGGGTTTGGGTTAGATTAGGGGTATGTGGGTGGTGGGTTGTAATGTTGGGGGGGGGGGTATTGTATGTTTTTTTTTACAGGCAAAGGGCCCTGTTCAGGGCTGGTAAGGTAAAAGAGCTTGTAACTTTTTTAATTTAGAATAGGGTAGGGAATTTATTATTTTGGGGGGCTTTGTTATTTTATTAGGGGGCTTAGAGTAGGTGTAATTAGTTTAAAATTGTTGTAATATTATTCTTATGTTTGTAAATATTTTATTATTTTCTGTAACTTAGTTCTTTTTTATTTTTTGTACTTTAGCTAGTTTATTTAATTGTATTTATTTGTAGCAATTGTGTTTATTTAATTTATTGATAGTGTAGTGTTAGGTTAATTGTAGGTAATTGTAGGTAGTTTATTTAATTATTTTATTGATAGGGTAGTGTTAGGTTTAATTATATCTTAGGTTAGGATTTATTTTACAGGTAAATTTGTTATTATTTTAACTAGGTAACTATTAAATAGTTCTTAACTATTTAATAGCTATTGTACCTAGTTAAAATAAATACCAAGTTGCCTGTAAAATAAATATTAATCCTAAAATAGCTATAATATAATTATAATTTATATTGTAGCTATATTAGGGTTTATTTTACAGGTAAGTATTTAGCTTTAAATAGGATTAATTTATTTAATAAGAGTTAATTTATTTCGTTAGATTAAAATTATATTTAAGTTATGGGGGTGTTAGTGTTAGGGTTAGACTTAGCTTTAGGGGTTAATACATTTATTAGAATAGCGGTGAGCTCCGGTCGTCAGATTAGGGGTTAATAATTGAAGGTAGGTGTCGGCGATGTTAGGGAGGGCAGATTAGGGGTTAATACTATTTATGATAGGGTTAGTGAGGCGGATTCGGGGGTTAATAACTTTATTATAGTAGCGCTCAGGTCCGCTCGGCAGATTAGGGGTTAATAAGTGTAGGTAGGTGTCGGCGACGTTGTGGGGGGCAGATTAGGGGTTAATAAATATAACATAGGGGTCGGCGATGTTAGGGCAGCAGATTAGGGGTACATAGGGATAACGTAGGTTGCGGCGGTTTACGGAGCGGAAGATTAGGGGTTAATAATAATATGCAGGGGTCAGCGATAGCGGGAGTGGCAGATTAGGGGTTAATAAGTGTAAGGTTAGGGGTGCTTAGACTCGGGGTACATGTTAGAGTGTTAGGTGCAGACGTAGGAAGTGTTTCCCCATAGGAAACAATGGGGCTGCGTTAGGAGCTGAACGCTGCTTTTTTGCAGGTGTTAGGTTTTTTTTCAGCTCAAACAGTCCCATTGTTTCCTATGGGGGAATAGTGCACGAGCACGTTTTTGATGCCGGCCGCGTCCGTAAGCAACTCTGGTATCGAGAGTTGCATTTGCGGTAAAAATGCCCTACGCTCCTTTTTTGGAGCCTAACGCAGCATTTGTTTTAACTCTCGATACCAGAGTTAAATTTATGGTGCGGCCAGAAAAAAGCCCGCGGAGCGTTAACAGCCCTTTTACCGCCGAACTCTAAATCTAGGCCTTGGTATTCTTAGTTGAAAGCTAAACCTAAGAGGTTCATATGCTAATTTCTTAGACCTTGAAGGCCGCCTCTAATCTAAATGCATTTTGACAGTTTTTTTACCACTAGAGGGCATTAGTTCATGTGTTTCATATAGATCACATTGAGCTCATGCACGTGAATTTACTGAGGAGTGAGCACTAATTGGCTTAAATGCAAGTCTGTTAAAAGAACTGAAATAAGGGGGCAGTCTGCAGAGGCTTAGATACAAGGTAATTACAGAGTTAAAACGTGTATTATTATAACTGTGTTCATTAAGGGATTCTCTATCTTTTAAAATAACAAAAATTCTGGTGTTGACTCTCCCTTTAAGCATTGCAAAGAGACTGGGAGATAGATTGTTAATCGCAGGAACGTCCATTCTCAGCCATCTTGTTTAGAGAATGAAAGGACCACTCACTGCAGTAGAATTGCATAATTTACAAGTGCATAATAAAAATACAATGATTTAACACCTACTCTAAATTTAAAATAAGCAATAGATTTTTTCTCCAGCCCCTGTAACTATCATGCGACACATCAGCCAATCACAGCATAGTATACATATATCCTGTCAGCTTGTGCACATGCTCAGTAAGATCCTGTTCCCCAGAAGGTGTGTATATAAAAAGACTGTGCAAATTTGGTAATGGAAGTAAATTGGAATGTATCTTAAAACTGCATGACTGGTCTGAATCATAAAAGTTTATTTTGACTTGAGTGTCCCTTTAAGTGAAATCTGCACATGCAAGGGACGACATGATAATTTTACCCCATACAAGTGAATTTTAGAGGATTAAACCCATAGTTCATGACTTTCCCACCATCAGTTGATCAATAAAATAACAAGCTGTTATCTAAGCATTATATAGAGCATCCTTGTAACATTTTCCCTGGAGAGCTCTGAATATTGGAATAGGAGGATGTTGGCCCTCAGGCTGCTACTACTTCCTTATATAGAGCCAGATTAAAGACAAGACCAAGCAAATAGAAAGCAGACTGGTATAATGTAATTCCCCTGAAGGCTGAAATCTGCCAGCCTTCACTTTCTCCCCTAACAGATGATCATCTAATATATTTTTCTACTCTTGTCTATACAAAATTGTTCATTGTTATTACACACCTGTAAGCTCACTGATATATATTCAGCAGGGACTGATTGGATGGACTGTTGAAAACAAAGAAAATGATAATCAAACCATCAGAAAGCAATATAAAGTTTTACAAGGAGGTTCTTGTTTGACAATTTTGCAATTTAAATAAAAAATAAAAAAAGAATAATCTGTAATCATTTTCAGACATTACATTTTCAATCTATATTGCATTTATTGTAACTAATACGTATTGCTGAACTGAAAGAAATGTTACCAACCGCATTAAACTGGAAGAAAATGGAAGTCTTCTCAGATTGAGGTACTATTTCTTAAGGGTTGCATTATTGTTTTTTAGTATATTTATTGCGGGAATTTTTAAGCTGTCTGCTACAAATGTGCTGACAGAACTGTTATTTTTTATTTCTTAGTCATGAAAACCATGCACGACTACTAAAACTCCATGTTCCATAAATTATGTTCATCATTATCCCATAAAAGATGACAGTCACTTAAGTTTAAAAGCCATTAGAGATCGATAAGGAAATTTCATTGGTGCACTCATGGGAATAAAAACCTCAGCTTGAACAATATAATAAAATGCAAGCATTTGTAGGTGTTTGGTGTGAACTGTATTCTGCACTTTTTTTCATTGCATCTTAATGTAACTCAGTGGTGAAATACACAAAAATACTGTGAAACTTTGCTTGACAAATGTGCCAGCTATTGGGTGCATTTTGTTTACCCTTTTATTGAAAAATATGGCTTGCAAGTGTAGAGATTTTAGAAATGAAAAAAAAGGAAACAAGCACATATTACACTGTGCTTGCAGGTTCGGAAGGTTTAGTGTAAATTTGGTGTATACACCCAATATTTGTATATTAAAAAGTTCCCTAAGGGTTCTACATAAACCAGCATTAATTTTGTTGACAAAACTATGACTAAAGATGTCGGTCAACAATTTTTTTTTTCGGTGACAAAAATTAGATGAAAACAAAGTGAATATCAACTGTTAATGACAGAAAGTAAGACAAAATGTGCTTGCTAATGCCACATACTGATAATATATATTTATTAACAAGAGACTTAATTATTTATAAAAATCTTTTAAAGGGATGGTCTAATGCAAACATTGCATGCTCTAATTGTTTAGCTCATGTATTGTTTTGATTAGCGACCTAAGGTAATTATGATTCCAATATTTTCCTATTTTCTGATGTTGGAAAAATGGCAACAGCCATTTTTACTTCTTAACAAAGTTGTCACAATCATTCCTAGCCAACACACAGCTTAGATTGTTAACTCACATGAGATTTGATCTCCATTTTCCCACAATGACACTTAGAACTGCTAATAATTGATGCCAATCCCTGAAATTCAAAATGGGATTGAGTGGTGTTTATGATAAGTGCTAAATAAAATGAATGCAGTTTGTATATGGTCATCATGGATATACTGGGCATGTTTTATCAATTAAGTTTTTATTAACTTTTAATATGTTAAAAATATATTTTTTAATTTGCATCTAAAAGCAAGAAGACAGTGGGGGATAGTCATCTTGTAAAAAAGGATTTCTTTCATACAGGTGGTGAGAGTCCACAATCCATTACTCCTGGAAATTACTCTTCCTGGCCACTAGGAGGAGGCACAGATTCCCAAACCCCAAGTGCTCTATAAAACCCCTCCCACTTTACTGGAAACTTGTCTTGTCTTGCCTCCACTGGTGGAAGGTGAAGAATTAAGATGTCCATGTTATTCTTCAATGAGAGGGGTTCTCAAACTAAGTTGAGGCCCATTTCTCCTCAGACTGCAGTGTTTGTCAGAGTGTTGTGTATGGAATAAGGGTAGTGACACTTATTTCACCTCATGGGAACTAAGTCACAAGCCTTCCATGGGTGTCGCAGAGACTGTCCTTTACCTCCTCCTTTGGGGTCTTCAGTATACTCCTATTCAATAATATCCTCTGCTGATATGTTTCAGCACTGGTTTGGCTTACTATTTGTTTTCCAGTAGTTGAGTATCTATTGGTAAGTATTGTTTTAAAGAAGATTTTGCTTACTTTAGGGGTTAAAGATCCTAAAGTAGCTGAGGACAAGTCTGTAAATTGTTAAAATTTAATTTATAAACACATGGTTAAATCCTCTAAGGGTTTCCCTGTCCATGATACTGTCTCTGTGATAGTCTTTAGGGAATGGTCTAAGCCAGGTAGTCCCTCTAGTCCTTCTGCAAGGTTTAAGAAAATGTATCCTCTACCTGCTTCTAATAATGAACTTTGGGAAACTGTCCCAAAAGTGGATGGACTATTTTTACTTTGGCAAATCGTACTACCATTCCTTTGGAAGATAGTTATTCCTTTAAAGACCCTTTAGATAGGAAGTTAGAATCATTCCATAGAAGGGCTTTTTTGCATGCAGGTTATTTATTTAGGCCAGCCGTCTCTATTGCTGGTGTGACTGCTGCTTCTTCCATTTAGTGAAATAGTCTTTCTGTGCAGTTTTCTGATGATTCTGCTAGTGAAGATTTTTTTAACCTGTTTAAATGTGCTAATGCTTTTATTAATGATACCATTTTTGCCATAATTAATGCTAAGAGTATGTCTTTGGCAGTTCTACCCAAAAGAGCTTTATGGTTAAAGTCTGCTGATATGGTATCTTAATCCAATTTTTATCTATTTCTTTCCAGGGAAAGAAATTGGTTGATTCTGATTTGGATTAAATTATTTCTACTGTGACTAGAGGCAAAGGAGCTTTTCTTCCTCAAGACAAGAAGTCCAGGGGTAAAGCTAAAGCTTCTAATCATTTTCTTTCCTTTCATCAGAACAGGGAACAAAAATCTAATTCCTCGTCTCAAAATCAAGTTCCCTCTGGCCTGTCTGGAAACCAAGTTCTAACTGGATCTGGCTTAAACAGTCAAAAAAATCCACCCCTACTTCCAAGTCTGCATGAAGGTGTGACCCCCGATCCAGAGACTCTGGTAGGGGTAGGTTGTGCCTTTTTCAGGAACCTTGGTTTCAGTCTGTTCTGGATCCCTGGGTTCTAAATAAAGTTTTTCAGGGTTACCGGATAGGTTTCAGAACAAGGCATCCCAGAGGAAGATTTATTCTGTCCAATGTTCCAAATGATCCTTTGAAGGCGCAAGACATTTTTTAATCAGTTTCTACTCTAGAATCTATGGGAGTGATTGCTCTTGTTCCATTCTTGGAACAATATATGGGATTGTATTCAAATCTCTTCTTTGTTTCAAAGAAGAAAATAATCTTTCAGAACAGTTTTGAATTTAAAAGCTCTGAACAAATTTGCCAGAGTTCCTATTTTCAAAATGGAGACAATTCTGACTATGCTCCCTTTTGTACCACAAGAGCAGTTTATGTCCTTAATAGATTTAATTGATGTTTTATCAGTTTCCAAGGTTTGCCTTTCTAGACAAGCACTTTCAGTTTGCTACTCTACAATTTGGTCTGGCTATAGCTCCAAGAATTTTCACAAAAGTCCTGGGTGCCCTTCTGTCTGTAATCAAAACTCAGTGTATTTCAGTATTTCCCTATCTGGACGATATCTTGCTTCAAGCTCCATCTTTACGTTTAGCAGAATCTCACACCAACAGACTGTTGTTGTTTCTTCAAAAGCATGGTTGGAAGAACAATTTTCCAAAGAGTTCTTTGGTTCCTCACACAAAAGTTACTTTTCTGGGGGTACAAATAGATTCAGTTTCCATGAGACTTTCTTTAAGAGATCAGAGAAGGCAGACGCTGGTTACAGCCTGTATAAACCTTCAGTATCTTTCATTATCCTTGCACATGCACTTTGGTTGGAGGAATTAGGTCTCATGATTGCTGCATCAAATGCTATTTCCTTTTGCTCCTTTTCACATGAGGCTTCTTAAGCTTTGTATGCTTTACCAATGGTGCAAGGATTATAGTCAGCTGTATAAAGACAGTTTTCTGGATCTCAAAACAAGTCAGTCCCTGTCTTGGTGGCTTGATCATTAGCTTATTATGTAGGGGGCTTCTTTTGCTCGTCCTGTTTCGACTACGATCACTACAGATGTAAGTCTTACAGGTTGGGTGGCCATCTGGGGGTCTCTTAGGGCACAGTAGGTTAGGGTTCCTTGGGAGGCAAGGTTGCCAATAAATGTTGTAGAACTCTGTGCTATATTCAGAGCTCTTCAGAGTTGGCCCCGGTTGAAAACATAGTCCCATCTCCATTTTCATTCAGTCAGTGTCACTGCTGTGGCCTATATAAATCATCAAAGAGGAACTCACAGTTGCCTTGTTATGAAGGAAGTGTCTCAAATAATTTCATGGGCAGAGACCAAATATCTGAATTCAGTTCATATTCCAGGAGTGAACAGCTGGAAAGCATATTTTCTTATTCATCAGTCTCTGCATACTGGGGAATGGTCTCTCCATCAGGCTGTTTTCAATCAGATTAAAGAACATTTGGGGCTCCCAGAGATAGATCTGATGGCCTCTCGGTTAAACAACAAACATCCCAGGTACTTTGCGAGGTCCAGGGATCCTTAGGTGGAGTTTGTGGATACTCTAGTAGTTCCTTGGTCCTTTCAGCTTGCCTATGTGTTTCCTAATGAAGAAAAAGACAGGGATTCCGGCGTAGTAGCCAATGTCAGTAGTGTTTTTTAATTCTGCAGGTAGTAGATAAATACGGCAGCTTCATATTATCAGACATGTTTCACGCATGCACTCATGCGCTTCTTCAGAGATAGCTGTTGGAGTGCCACATGTAAGATTAAGTAAGGTGAGAAGGTAAATTGATTTAATCTCATTGGTCCAAACTGAAGGGAAGTGTTCAGGTGAACATTAACCCTTGGCACTACAACATACACTACAGAGATGATATTTTACATTGCAATTGGATACTAATTGATTTGACAAATGCATATTAAAATGGTCATTCATGTGAACATGATATCCAATTCAAAAGAATACAAAAGAACAAAAAATATATACATGATAATTTTTTCCAATAGCAAACTTGAGTTTTAAAGACAAAATCAGGACAAGGACTAAAGAAAAAGAGCATAGATACATTAAATTGTAATGTTCAAAACAATGAGCAGTCTAACAGATGGTTAAGTAACGGCTAGATTTAGAGTTCTGCGGCCAAAGGGGTGCGTTAGCTACGCGTGCTTTTTTTTCCCCGCACTTTTTAAATACCGCTGTTATTTAGAGTTCACAGAAGGGCTGGGTTTTCAGTGCGTTAGGCTCCAAAAAGGGAGAGTACAGGCATATTTACCGCCACTGCAACTCTAAATACCAGCGGTGCTTACGGATGCGGCCAGCTTCAAAAACGTGCTCGTGCAAGATTCCCCCATAGGAAACAATGGGGCAGTTTCGGCTGAAAAAAAAACCTAACACCTGCAAAAAAGCAGCGTTCAGCTCCTAACGCAGCCCCATTGTTTCCTATGGGGAAACACTTCCTAAGTCTGCACCTAACACCCTAACATGTACCCCGAGTCTAAACACCCCTAACTTTACACTTATTAACCCCTAATCTGCCGCCCCCGCTATCGCTGACCCCTGCATATTTTTTTAACCCCTAATCTGCCGCTCCGTACACCGCCGCAACCTACGTTATCCCTATGTACCCCTAATCTGCTGCCCCTAACACCGCCGACCCCTATATTATATTTATTAACCCCTAATCTGCCGCCCCCAACGTCGCCTCCACCTACCTACAATTATTAACCCCTAATCTGCCGACTGGACCTCGCCGCTACTATAATAAATGTATTAACCCCTAAAGCTAAGTCTAACCCTAACCCTAACACCCCCCTAAATTAAATATAATTTAAATCTAACGAAATAAATTAACTCTTATTAAATAAATTATTCCTATTTAAAGCTAAATACTTACCTGTAAAATAAATCCTAATATAGCTACAATATAAATTATAATTATATTGTAGCTATTTTAGGATTAATATTTATTTTACAGGCAACTTTGTATTTATTTTAACCAGGTACAATAGCTATTAAATAGTTAATAACTATTTAATAGTTACCTAGTTAAAATAATTACAAAATTACCTGTAAAATAAATCCTAACCTAAGTTACAATTAAACCTAACACTACTCTATCAATAAATTAATTAAAAACAATACCTACAAATAAATACAATTAAATAAACTAACTAAAGTACAAAAAATAAAAAAGAACTAAGTTACAAAAAAAAAAAAAATATTTACAAACGTTAGAAAAATATTACAACAATTTTAAGCTAATTACACCTACTCTAAGCCCCCTAATAAAATAACAAAGCCCCCCAAAATAAAAAAATGCCCTACCCTATTCTAAAATTAAAATAGAAAAGCTCTTTTACCTTACCAGCCCTTAAAAGGGCCTTTTGCGGGGCATGCCCCAAAGATAACAGCTCTTTTGCCTGTAAAAATAAACACAATACCCCCCCCCAACATTACAACCCACCACCCACATACCCCTAATCTAACCCAAACCCCCCTTAAATAAACCTAACACTAAGCCCCTGAAGATCTTCCTACCTTATCTTTACCACGCCAGGTATCACCGATCGGTCCAGGCTCCGATGTCTTGATCCAAGCCCAAGCGGGGGCTGAAGACGTCCATCCTCCGGCTGAAGTCTTGATCCAAGCGGCGAATGAAGAAGTCCATCATCAGGCAGAAATCTTCATCCTATCCGGGCAGAAGAGGAGATCCGGACCGGTAGACATCTTCATCCAAGCGGCATCTTCTATCTTCTTCCATCCGATGACGAGCGGCTCCATCTTCAAGACCTCCGTCGCGGATCCATCCTCTTCTTCTGACGTCCTAAAACAGAATGAAGGTTCCTTTAAGGGACGTCATCCAAGATGGCGTCCCTCGAATTCCGATTGGCTGATAGGATTCTATCAGCCAATCGGAATTAAGGTAGGAAAATTCTGATTGGCTGATGGAATCAGCCAATCAGATTCAAGTTCAATCCGATTGGCTGATCCAATCAGCCAATCAAAATTTTCCTACCTTAATTCCGATTGGCTGATAGAATCCTATCAGCCAATCGGAATTCGAGGGACGCCATCTTGGATGACGTCCCTTAAAGGAACCTTCATTCTGTTTTAGGACGTCGGAAGAAGAGGATGGATCCGCGCCGGAGGTCTTGAAGATGGAGCCGCTCGTCATCGGATGGAAGAAGATAGAAGATGCCGCTTGGATGAAGATGTCTACCGGTCCGGATCTCCTCTTCTGCCCGATGATGGACTTCTTCATTCGCCGCTTGGATCAAGACTTCAGCCGGAGGATGGATGTCTTCAGCCCCCGCTTGGGCTTGGATCAAGACATCAGAGCCTGGACCGATCGGTGATACCCGGCATGGTGAAGATAAGGTAGGAAGATCTTCAGGGGCTTAGTGTTAGGTTTATTTAAGGGGGGTTTGGGTTAGATTAGGGGTATGTGGGTGGTGGGTTGTAATGTTGGGGGGGTATTGTGTTTATTTTTACAGGCAAAAGAGCTGTTTTCTTTGGGGCATGCCCCGCAAAAGGCCCTTTTAAGGGCTGGTAAGGTAAAAGAGCATTTCTATTTTAATTTTAGAATAGGGTAGGGCATTTTTTTTATTTTAGGGGGCTTTGTTATTTTATTAGGGGGCTTAGAGTAGGTGTAATTAGCTTAAAATTGTTGTAATATTTTTAATATGTTTGTCAATATTTTTTTATTTTTTGTAATTTAGTTCTTTTTTATTTTTTGTACTTTAGTTAGTTTATTTAATTGTATTTATTTGTAGGTATTGTATTTAATTAATTTATTTATAGTGTAGTGTTAAGTTTAATTGTAGATAATTGTAGGTATTTTATTTAATTAATTTATTGATAGTGTAGTGTTAGGTTTAATTGTAACTTAGGTTAGGATTTATTTTACAGGTAATTTTGTAATTATTTTAACTAGGTAGCTATTAAATAGTTATTAACTATTTTATAGCTATTGTACCTGGTTAAAATAATTACAAAGTTGCCTGTAAAATAAATATAAATCCTAAAATAGCTACAATATAATTATTCATTATACAGTATTGTAGCTATATTAGGGTTTATTTTACAGGTAAGTATTTAGCTTTAAATAGGATTAATTTATTTAATAAGAGTTAATTTATTTAATTAGATAAAAATTATATTTAATTTAGGGGGGTGTTAGGGTTAGGGTTAGACTTAGCTTTAGGGGTTAATACATTTATTAGAGTAGCGGTGAGGTCCGGTCGGCAGATTAGGGGTTAATAATTGAAGTTAGGTGTCGGCGATGTTAGGGAGGACAGATTAGGGGTTAATACTATTTATTATAGGGTTATTGAGGCGGGAGTGAGGCGGATTAGGGGTTAATAACTTTATTATAGTAGCGGTGAGGTCCGGTCGGCAGATTAGGGGTTAATTATTGTAGGTAGCAGGCGACGACGTTTTGGGGGGCAGATTAGGGGTTAATAAATATAATATAGGGGTCGGCGGTGTTAGGGGCAGCAGATTAGAGGTACATAGGGATAACATAGGTTGCGGCGGTGTGCGGTCGGCAGATTAGGGGTTAAATTTTTTTATTAGAGTGGTGGCGATGTGGGGGGGCCTCGGTTTAGGGGTACATAGGTAGTTTATGGGTGTTAGTGTACTGTAGAGCACAGTAGTTAAGAGCTTTATGAACCGGTGTTAGCCCAGAAAGCTCTTAACTCCTGGCTTTTCTCTGCGGCTGGAGTCTTGTCGTTAGATTTCTAACGCTCACTTCAGCCAAGACTCTAAATACCAGCGTTAGAAAGATCCCATTGAAAAGATAGGATACGCAATTGGCGTAGGGGGATCTGCGGTATGGAAAAGTTTCGGCTGGAAAGTGAGCGTTAGACCCTTTCCTGACTGACTCTAAATACCAGCGGGCGGCCAAAACCAGCGTTAGGAGCCTCTAACGCTGGTTTTGACAGCTAACGCAGAACTCTAAATCTAGGCGTAAGAGTATAAAAGTTAATATACTACATGCTACAATTAAAAGGATAATTTTGATTAAAAACATATTGGGAATGTCCATATAGATATCCTGCATATTTCTACATAGTTTACTAGATTGGTTCATCTATCTAAGTTCAAACATATGTATTTGAAAGAAGCAGGAAACAAAAGAGAACTAAATAGTCCTGTTGAACTAACTTTTATATAAATGTGTTTGCATGTGTGTCTGTGCAAGCACACTATCAAATATCTGTGTGCGTCCACAGACACACATGTATGAGAAACCAAGGAGACTCCTTAGGTGTACTTTTAGGATTCTATTTCAATATGCCCAACGGTTCCATCCCTTATTGGGGTAGAATAATGCAGTATGTTTTTTGATTTTTTGATTTATTGATTTTTTTAATGACTAAAGAGAAAGAGGAAAGAGGGAATTCATTCTATAAATAAGTTGACATCATATCTCTTGTTAATCCCTAGTGGTGTTCTCGTTACTAATGTGAAGATCCAATATACTTCCCTTTCTAGTAGGGTTTTCCTTCTGTCACCTCCCTGAGGATCCTTAATTATATGTTCAATTCCCTGAAATGAGAAATTTTTAATGTTTTGTGAGTGTGTATGGAAGTGTTTAGCTACCGGAGTTCTAGGTGTACTTTCTTCTATGGATGTGAGATGCTCCCTTATTCTGTCCTTAAGGGGGCGGGTAGTTATGCCCACATACTGAAATCCACACTGTTTGCAAGTAACCAGATAGATAACAAATGTGTTTCCTACTCTGGTTCTTTTTCCCAGAGTAATTTCCAAGATCAGGCAAAATGAGTCATCAGTAATTCTGATTGCTCTAGCTTGGCCTCACAGAGTTTGGTATGCAGATCTAGTGCAGATGTCCACTTGCCCTCCATGGACTCTTTCTCTATGGCCAGAACTTCTGTCTCTTGGTCCATTTTTTAATCCAGATCTCAAGCCACTAAACTTGATGGCATGGTTAGTTCTTAGGCAGAGGGTTTTTTCAGATTATGTGATTGAGACTCTGATCCAGGCTTATAAGCCTGTGGCAAGAGAGATTTATAGTATTTATAATAAGGTCTGGAAGACCTTTATTTCTTGGTGTATGGCTCATTGCTTTCTTTTAGAATTCATAGGGTGTTGCATTTCTTACATGATGGTGTGGATAAGGGTTTATCTGATAGTTCTTTGGTTTTGTTCAGGCTTTTTGCATTTATTAAGCCTTTTATTAAACCAATGTCTCCTCTGAATCTACGTTTGGTTTTGAAGGTTCTGCAGGCTCCTCCATTTGAACATTTCCAAAAGGTGGATATTAAGCTTCTTTCTTGTAAAGTTTTGTTTCTTTTGGCTATCTGTTCTACTAGAAGAGTTTCTGAATTATCTGCTCTTTCTTGTGATTCTCCTTATGTCATTTTTCTTCACGCTAAGGCAGTTTTGAAAAACAAGTTTGACTTTTTTTGTCTAAGGTTGTGTCTTCAGATAAGATAAGTCAGGAAATTGTTGTGTCTCGTTTTGTGTCCTAATTCAAAGAATTTTTCAAAGAGGCTTTTTCACAATTTTGATGTTGTTGGAGCCCTGAATTGTTATGTAGATACTACTAAGGATTTCAGGCAAACTTATAGTTTGTTTGTCTATTTTTCTGGTTCTAAATGAGGTTTCAGTTAACCAAATTTGCAAGGCAGCTACATGGTCTTTTTTTACATACTTTCACTAAATTCTACCATTTTTATATTTTTGTTACTTCTAAGACAGCCTTTGGTATGAAAGTCCTTCAGGCAGTAGTCTCAGCATAATTTTGTGTTTTTACCTGTCGGTCTTTTTAAGTGCATTAAAAAAAAACATTAAGGAACTTTCAATTTATTTTTTGGGTTCTAATTGGGTTGTGTACTTAGTTACTGTGAGAAAAAATATGTTTTTCTGTCCCATCCTTATTTATCATTGCTCGTATTCTCCACAACTTGGGTATTAGATCCCAGGAATATTGGATCATGGACTCTCGCCACCTGTATGAAAGAAAACATAATTTATGCTTACCTGATAAATTAATTTCTTTTATGGTTGTGAGAGTCCACAAAACCCCATCCTGTTGTTTTCTGGTGATGGTTTCTTTTATTTTTGGCACATCTTTTTCCCTGCTTCTATTATTTTGCTCGTATTCCTTTTCCTACCTTTCTTGCTTATGCTATACATCAGACTAGTTCCCAGTAAGGTGGGAGGGGTTTATAGAGCTCTTGGAGTTTGGGAATCTTTGCCTCCTCCTAGTGGCCATGAAGAGTAATTCCCAATAGATTGTGGACTCTCACCTCCATGAAAGAAATTAATTTATCAGGTAACAATAAGTTATGTTTTAACAGCTCTACCACTGTACAGAACAGGGTTTCTATAATTGTAAGAAGATTGTGATCACAATGACGTGTTAACAATAAAGATGAGAATACTGTACTTTACAATCCCAAAAATGTAAGTATGGAATATAAACAAAGATATAGAGATTGTGATTACTAAACGCCTTTTCTTGATGTCCATTTTCTCGTGTTTCCTACATATCTTTTTGGCTGTATGAGTTATTATTTGTCTCAGTCTGTCTAGCATTATTTAAACATGTTAAAAATATTTTCCATAAAAATGTTATGTTAAAGCATTTTGATTTTGAAGCTAACATGACGTTTATGTATGTGTATAATTGTGCCTTAAGCAGATTTCCTACTGCTTTATTGTTGGCCGTAACACACCACACAACCAAAAAAATGTGTAATGTTAATTTTTACAAAACACTATAATACAATTTAAAATGTAATATAAAGAAAAATAAACAATGTAATATCATTGTAACTGTAATACAATTTAAAATGTAACATAAAGAAAACATAATGTAATATAATTTTAACTTTGATTTAAATAGTGTATGCATCAAGGTTTTTTTTTTTTTAAATCTAAAAATGATTGGCCAATCTATGAAGCAATAGCTGCTAAAATTCTAATTTTGGCCTCTAACATTTTGTAGTCTTTTATATACATCCCTAAAAATATGGCAGGTTCCCAAGTATGATGTATCAATCATAAGTAAGATTGGGGATCTAGTTTCTAATGTCAGTAACTAAAACCCTTGATAACTCTAAACACAGGTTTAATAACAGTAAGGGGGCTAATAAAATGGGTTGTATAGATAAATCTGCAAACAAAGTGAGTGGTCGGGCACCGATTGCCTTTAGATTCATTACAAGGAGAAGTAATTGTTTAATTTGTATATTTCAATAAAAAATAAGCAAAATTAAAGGGAACTAGAAATGTACCAAATATTTCTTCAAACTAAAGATTGATGCTGGTAATAGAGATCTAAGTCCATACTGATTACAAAAAGAATAAGGGGTAGATTTACCAAGCAGCGGATGATGCTATCTACCCCCCGTACTTTCCGTAATGTAAGTTAAAGGGACAGTTTACTCAAAAATGTTCTCCCCTTTAATTTGTTCCCAATGATCCACTTTACCTGCTGGAGTGTATTAAATTGTTTACAAGTATTTCCATTACACTTATATTGGCATTTGAAATAGTCCCTTTAAGAAGCAACGGTCATAAGACCGCTGCTCATTAACTCGTCCGCCACCTCTGGATACGATCGGGTACACCCCCTGCTAGTGGCCGATTGGCCAGGAATGTGTAGGGGGCGGCATTGCACAAGCATTTCATTAGAAATGCTTGTGCAATGATAAATGTCGACAGCGTATGGTGTCAGCATTTATCGTTGTGCTACAGCGGCTCATGTCTACCCGCACATTGATAAATCTACCCCTAAGACTTAAATATGGCTTTAATAAAACTGATTTTTATCTAATATAACGTTTGAAATACAAGATAAATTCATGTACACTAAAATAAAGAGGGGAAAGTAATTGATACTTAAAAATATAGAAACATCAAAACTGAAATGTGAATGATTGCATTTCAATTTTGAATTGAATTTTTTTTTGCAGTATATTCTCATTACGAAAAACGCTTCTAGTAAACGTTATTACTGCTTTTCCGCAGCATATGTACATATGCTGTGGCCCTGTACACCAGCATTAAAACACAACACCTTCTTAGTATCCTTTGTTAAAAAGCAAACACAACACCTTCTTATAGTATAGTCAAAAAGCATACCTAGGTAGGCTCAGGGGAAGCAATGCATTTCTGATTGGTGGTGGCACATAAACACCTTGTCATTGTCTCACCTAATGTGCTCAACTAGCTCGCAGTAGTGCATTACTGCTCCTTCAACAAAGGATACCAAGAGAATGAAGCAAATATAATAGAAGTAAATAAGACAGTGTTTTAAAATTGTATGCTCTTTTGGAACCATGAAATAAAAAATATGGGTTCATGTTTCTTTAATGACATATTAATATTATCTAGCGATATTATAAAAAAAGCTTTAAAGGGACACTGTACCCAAAATTTTTCTTTCGTGATTCAGATTGAGCATGAAATTTTAAGCAACTTTCTAATTTACTCCTATTATCAAATTTTCTTCATTCTCTTGGTATCTTTATTTGAAATGCAAGAATGTAAGTTTAGATGCCGGCCCATTTTTGGTGAACAACCTGGGCTGTCCTTGCTGATTGGTGGATAAATTCTTCCACCAATAAAAAAGTGCTGTCCAGAGTACTGAAACCAAAAAAAAGCTTAGATGCCTTCTTTTTCAAATAATGATAGCAAGAGAACGAAGAAAAATTGATAATAGGAGTAAATTAGAAAGTTGCTTAAAATTGCATGCTCTTTCTGAATTACAAAAGAAAAAATTTGGGTACAGTGTCCCTTTAAATACGTCCATGCTTCCTAAGAATCCCAAAAAATGAATAACACTGAGAATCACAAAATATCTCTACCAGCACATATGAAAAGAATGTTCTTTAAATTTTAATGAATTCATTTTAAAGTAAGTTATAAACGTCATCAGTTTTGCGTTCATTTCATACAAATTCCTTGTTCCCTCCAAGCTCCATAATGTCTTTATTTTTTAAAGGGAGGTAAATGTTTATAAGAAAACCCCCCTCTCACACAAAGCCCTGACGAAGTTTGTATTCTATTTGCCCATTTTTTTTTTCTAGTTTGTTTGTAAGAAATAGAGAATACGTATGTCTGCTTGGTGTTTATGATGAACTAAGTAAACACACTTATATAAATACATTCCAGTTAGCTTTAAAAGGTACTAGACATATCAGTATTGATAACAAAGTACCGTATTTGTCAGGATTCCATCTAGAATGTTGGATTTGTTTCTTACAAATGTCAAAGTTAACTTCAATTTGCCGGCTCCTGTATCATGTTACTGCCATCAGCCAATCAAAGAATCATCTAGGTATACACCGTGAACTATTGAACATGCTCAGTAGTAGCTGTTGCCTCAGAGAGTGTGCATATAAAAGACAATTTGATAAGGGAAGTCAACTGGAAAGTTTTTTAAAATTGCATACTCTATATGATTCACATAAGTTTAATTTTAGTGTCCTTTTAATAAATAATAAATAATGTTGTAAAACTATGTCAAACAAAAAATGATATCTCACCACTTGCTCCCATATGTTACTTTCTCCTTCCGCACTGTTTCATTAATTATAATTTCCTTTCTTAGAATACTGAAACATTATGTTTCTTTCTTTCTTCATAGACTACACACATACCAGTGCACTGATACATGACTAGTTTAATGTTGGTCCTCTCTGCAGTGATGCATGCCCTCTTCAGAACACTATAGCTGTTGTTTGTCAACCTGACCCATGGAAGTTCTCGTTTACAATCCGCTTAACTGTTTGTTTGTTTTCTAAATCTTTGATTGGGATTTTTGTGAATCTTCTCTTTGTACATCACAGTTCATTTTAGTTTGCATCCTGACATCTTAGACTAATACTTTTTTTGTCCAGAAATTCTTAATTACTCCATAGATGATGAACTAATAGTTATTTCAAGGTGGGTGTTTTTGTTTTTTTAACTATGATTAAATGCTGGTGCACATTGACACAGTGGCAAATTGCCAAGCCTGCAGCAAATTAGTTATACTTTCATTGTCTAAGGTTTACAAAGTCTACATAAAGAAAGAGAGGGAAGCCTGTCTGTTATTCTCTAATACAGGGTTCCAGAGATCTATGGCAACTGGCATCCCAAAAACCTTGTCTGGTTCCCTATTATTCTACCATCATACATGGTCCCAGGGCTGATGTATTTGCAAATTGTATGGAACTATTGGCGTCTGAAGTATACACTAACCATTATGATACACTGAACTCTATATCCCCTACTGAACCACCTATCCCCTACTGAACCCCCTATCCCCTACCAAACCATCTATCCCCTACCAAACCATCTATCCCCTACTAAACCGTCTAGCCCCTACTGAATTCTCTATCTCCTACTGAATCCTCTATCCCCTACTGAACCCTCTATCCCCTACTGAACCCTCTATCCCCTACTAAACCCTCTATCCCCTACTAAACCCTCTATCCCCTACTAAACCCTCTATCCCCTACTGGACCCTCTATCCCCTACTGGACCCTCTATCCCCTACTGGACCCTCTAGCTCCCAACTGTTTATTGTGCCCTTATCACACAGCATGCCGGAAATAATAGTTCCCTGGTACCATTTGATAACAATACCTGAACAGCATACACAGGCAAATTTAAAAATGACTGTGTTCAGAATTCATATGAAGGTGTGGTGGAGCATGGAAGCCTGTGCACAGGCTTTTACCAATGGAGGAGGTGGTGTATATATATATATATATATATATATATATATATATCCCATACACAAAGTTAAAACTATGCCACAATTAAAAACGTGTTTATTTTAATAAAAAACTTTGCTAAAATGCATAATATGCTATTTTCAGTATAATGTATATATATATATATATATATATATATATATATATATATATATATAAACACATTGAGCCAAATTACTCGTAATACCAGCATACGTGAACAAGCTTCCATAAGCTCCAATGGGAGCCTTGTTTCATGAGACACGGCAGAAAACCTAGCACAGTTTCTACCTGTGATGTTTCTGGCTCTCCAGAAACATACGTTAAGAAGCAGCGATCATAAGACTGCTGCTCCTTAACTCGTCCGCCACCCTTTAGGTGGTGGGCTGCAATCATCCCGATCTGGCATTGCACAAGCATTTCACTGTTTGTTTTCGGCATTTAGCGATGTTGGGCGGACATGATTCCCTACAGCGTATCATGTCCGCCCGCCATTTGATAAATTGGCCCCATGAGTTTGCCTGACACAAACAGAGCTGTAATTAACTTACTTCAGCTTCATACACAGAGAACATATTTTCGTATTCCTACCTGATTCTGGCAAGATGAAAATAATCAATTCTCTCTGTGTATCAGCCTGCAATAGATTAATTACTGGTGATTCTGTGCCAGGTAGGAATAGGTTAATTATTGTTCTCTGTGAATTGTGTGTGAAAGGGTTAATCATTCTTTAGTTCAGCTCATTCTTCTAGGTTAGAATGGGTTAATCAGTGCTTTCTAAGTGTCAAACACAAATGTGTCAAGCTCATCAATGAAATCAATTTAGGGGCATGGAGGCTTAGACTAGGCTAGGATTTTCTGGGTTCTCAACTATTACCTTGGGCTTAGACCTTAGGAGTATTTACAACTTATCAATACCCCTTTGTACTACTTCATTCTGCTCTTGAACATTCTAAACTATCAGAGCATTTTAGAAAACAGGAAGAGGTTAATCACTGCATGTTTAATGTTGGGCACTAAATGGTTCATCGTGCTTTTGTTCGAAAGGCAGAAAATGGTTAACCATTGTTTTCTCAGCTTTCTGTGTGTGGAATGTTTTTGAAGTAATCACTATTCTCTGTGTATAATGGCAGAAAGTAATTGATTTGTGTCAACCCAGAAGAGGTTAATCACTGCTCTCTGTTGAGTAGAAGGCATAGAGAAGAAAAGGCAACCTATAGCAAATATTGTAAACGTCCAATACTATAATTTGCACGGTTCCGGTCATGTGGTGCCGATAGTAATAGAGCTGCCATGTCGCTGCTGTGTGCATTGGCTTGGTGGCTGTTTTACGCCATGCTGTGTGCTCATCGTGCATTGCTCCTCTGGATGCGTGTTTGGAACTGGAATAATAATAATAAACAGAAATGTATATATTTAAGGCAAATATTATATAATATGATCAGGACAGCACCAAGTCTAAATAGGATATTTCATACCTTAATGTGCTCATTAAAGAGACAGTTTACACCAAAATTTGTATTGTTGAAAAAGATAATTTCTTTATTACCCATTCCCTAGTTTTACATAACCAACACTGTTATATTAATACACTTTTTACCTCTGTGATTATCTTGTATCTAAGCCTATGCAGACTGCCCCCATATCTCAGTTTTTTGATGGTCATGCATTTTAGCCAATCGTGCTGACTAGCAAATAACTCAACGGGAGTGAGCACAATGTTATATATACGACACACATGAACTAGCACTGTCTAACTGTGAAATACTGTCAAACTGCACTGAGTTAAAAGGTGGCCTTCAACAATTTAGAAATCAGTTTGAGTCTACCTAGGTTTATCTTTCCAAAAAGAAAAGAAAAGAAGAACAAAGCAAATTTGATGATAAAAGTAAATTGGAAAGTTGTTTAAAATCAGAATCATTAAAATTTAATTTTGACTTGACAGTCCCTTTAATCTTCGTGAATCTTGTTTAGAATTTGAAAAATATGTAGGTGTGTATATAAGGGAATATATATTATGGGTTACTGTTCACCTGTTAATGGTATTGATATTTTATGTTTTTATGGTTATGGTAGTAAATGTACTGTATTTTACTCTTTCTAGTTATATCATCCCAGGTCTAAAATCTCAATATGAATTAGAAAATATTCTAGTTAATAAGATGCCATTAGACAAAAGTGTTCTTGTTTTCCCAATATAGCTTTATAAAGGATAATGCAAATGTTGACATGGTTGCATTGAATAAGAGTGGTATGGCCTGTATGCAAAGCAATGTATTACATTATAACACAGAGGCATAAAATGATTAACCATTGTACATAGTTTAAAACACAAAGTCCTGTTAAATGTAAAATATATATTTAAAAATGCTTTTAATATGTCAGAAAATCTGTCTGACTATATATATATATATATATATAAACCAGCAAAATCTGTCTGACTATATATATATATATATATATATATATATAAACCAGCAAAATCTGTCTGACTATATATATATATATATATATATATATATATATATATAAACCAGCAAAATCTGTCTGACTATATATATATATATATATATAAACCAGCAAAATCTGTCTGACTATATATATATATATATATATATATATATAAACCAGCAAAATCTGTCTGAATATATATATATATATATATATAAACCAGCAAAATCTGTCTGACTATATATATATATATATATAAACCAGCAAAATCTGTCTGAATATATATATATATATATATATATATATATAAACCAGCAAAATCTGTCTGACTATATATATATATATATATATATATATATATATATAAACCAGCAAAATCTGTCTGAATATATATATATATATATATAAACCAGCAAAATCTGTCTGACTATATATATATATATAAACCAGCAAAATCTGTCTGAATATATATATATATATATATATATATATATATATATATATATAAACCAGCAAAATCTGTCTGACTATATATATATATATATATATATATATATAAACCAGCAAAATCTGTCTGAATATATATATATATATATATATATATATAAACCAGCAAAATCTGTCTGACTATATATATATATATATATATATATATATATATATATATATATATATATAAACCAGCAAAATCTGTCTGAATATATATATATATATATATATATAAACCAGCAAAATCTGTCTGACTATATATATATATATATATATATATATAAACCAGCAAAATCTGTCTGACTATATATATATATATATATATATATATAAACCAGCAAAATCTGTCTGAATA
>NC_069502.1:673614134-673641634 GCF_027579735.1 Bombina bombina | reverse complement strand
CAAATAGAATAGATACCTTTTAAAGGGACACTAAACCCAACATTTTTCTTTCATGATTCAGGTACAGAATACAATTTTAAACAAAATTCCAATTTGCTTCTATTATCTAATTTGCGTTCTTTAGATATCCTTTTTTGAAGAAATAGCAATGCACATGGGTGAGCCAATCACATGAGGCATCTATGTGCAGCCACCAATCAGCATCTACTGAGCCTATCTAGATATGCTTTTCAGCAAAGGACATGAAGAGAATGAAGCAAATTAGATAAAAGAAGTAAATCAGAAAGTTGATTAAAATTGCATGCTCTTCCTAAACCATGAAATAAAAAAATGTGGGTTTTGTAAGTGTATGAGTCCATGAAACCATCTTATTGGTGTGTGGATCTTTTGATTAGCCAGTCAGAGCTCTTGAACATCTGCTCATCCCTACTACAGACCTAATCTCTTAACTCCCAGCAATGTCAGACAGTTGTGTTATTTGTAGATCCAAGACTATAATATTAATATTCAATTTAATTGTGTCTGGATACTTTAAATACATAGAAAAAAATATTTAACTCTTTGGAGCAGGCCTTCCTTTTGGGCAGAGTGAGAGGGAGACTCGCCCAGGGCCACACGATTTGGAGGCCCGCAATGTCAGAGGTGAGAGTATGAGAAAGTACAATGTGCCTCCAGCATTTAGTTTATGAAGAAATGTTTATGGTATCAGGGGGTTAATATTTAGTGTTATTCTTTATATAGGGAACACCAAATGTCAGAACAGGGGTGGGCCATATATGGGGAGGGAAATAAGGGCGCATCTTGCCCAGGGACCTGCAAATGCTAATGGTGGCTCTGCCATGTAGGGAAAGAGTGGCTAGAATATTGATTTTTGCATGTTGGTTTTTTGGAAGGGGTTTCAGTATATTTTTGCCCAGGCTACTAGATTAAATACAAAAATAAGTAAAGAAAATGAGCCAAAAAAATATATGCTATGTTGATTACATTTAATAAACCTTAAATGAAAGCAGGAGGCTTCATAACATATGCATCAGAATACATTTTACATTACTGCATGTTTGGACAGGTAATTAATTGAACATTTAAAGTGAACATTAATGACATAAATTACAGAGCCAAGCAATCAGGAGTCAGACATTAATCGCACCTGTGGAATTTTAATGAAGATCACTGCAGCAGCCAATTCCCTTGGTGCTTCTTTGAGAATGAAATTTGACAGTGATTTCTAGATCCTCTAGTGCAGGGGTGTCCAAACTTTGCTCTCCAGAGGTTTTGGAACTACATTTCCGATGATGCTCAGCCAGCATTTTATCTAGCTGAGCATCATGGGAAATGTAGTTCCAAAACCTCTGGAGAGCAAAGTTTGGACATCCCTGCTCTAGTGTAACAGTCTGGTATTTTCTCTCTGAAATGGGAAAACCATAGCTTGCAAAGGCAATCTTTGTTTACTTATTTATGTTTTTTGTTACTGTCATTTTAAATTGGGTAGCAAAGGGTTAGTAAAGTTAATAAACCAGTAATAAAATTGTGTTTTATGCTGTCTTGGCAAATAAATACATAACTGTTAGCAGACAGACCTGCAAGTGTGGTGTACACAAAAAACAGTTACACACAAACCTAAATCTGTAGAAATAAAGGGCCAGAGTTACTGCTAACACAAGGCTCGCTAACTATAGCCATGCCTTCCATTAACACATCACTAAAGATCACATTACATTAATAACCTGTAGGGTTGCCACCTCAGCCATGTTTTGCTGGACACTTATGAGTTACACATGGTGCAGGGAGGAACATGTATTGTGTTTCTGAGCAGTACTATTCACATTCCTCCCTGCACACCCTGCAGCATGTGTAACTTATAAGTGTTCTGAATATTAAGGGACGGGTGACAACCCTAATAACCTGAGGTATGTACCATGTGAGCTATTACCTTTATATGCTTAGAATGGTGTGCCAGGTATCCAGTTTTCACCTAGACAGTGCAGAATCTCACCAGTGTCCAATAAAATCTATACCAAAATACGGCCATTTTTCAAAGCTGCTGTGGCACTGTGCATGTACCGTTCTTGTGTTACTGGCAGCCACAGACAGTGTTAAAGGGACACTGAACCCATTTTTTTTCTTTTGTAATTCAGAAAGAGCATGCAATTTTAAGCAACTTTCTAATTTACTCCTATTATCAATTTTTCTTTGTTCTCTTGCTATCTTTATTTGGAAAAGAAGGCATCTAAGATTTTTTTTGGTTTCAGTACTCTGGACAGCACTTTTTTATTGGTGGATTAATTTATCCTCCAATCAGCAAGGACAACCCAGGTTGTTCACCAAAAATGGGCCGGCATCTAAACTTACATTCTTGCATTTCAAATAAAGATACCAAGAGAATGAAGAACATTTGATAATAGGAGTAAATTAGAAAGTTGCTTAAAATCTCATACTCAATCTGAATCACGAAAGAAACATTTTGGGTACAGTGTCCCTTTAAGGACTGCTCAGTGTCAACCATGGTGATGTAAAAACATTGCTCTGTGTGTGCTACTGGCAGTCAGTGGAGGTCAAATTGCTGCTATTTATTTGTTACTGGCTGCCAAAGAGGTGTAATCAATTATCTGTGTGTTACTGGTATCCAAAGGGAAAGAATCACTGTACAGTTATAAAAAATAATAATAACAATGATATGGGGGTTGAAGGTGGGGCCTAATGTAAGAGCTTTGCAATTGGTCCATGGTGGGTCCATTATGTGACCCCACCTACTACCTGCTGGTTGTCCAGTATTTTGACAGAGAACAGCTGGGAACGCTAGAATACAATAGTTGCACTAATCCAGCATTTTAATGCATTTACAGCCCTGTAGTTATTGTGTATTGTTACCAATTCCCTGAGAATAGCACTGCTATTAAACCACAAACTGCCCCCCCCCCTCTGCAATTAACCCCAAACCATTAGATTTCCTAATACTATTAACCCCTAACCGCCATCACTGAATGAGCAATTTCAGTGAATTGGAAAGTTGTTTAAAATTGTGTGCTCTTTCTAAATAATGAAAGAATGTTTTTTCTTCCTCTAACTGCAACTTATTCTACCATTGACATATATGATCAATTTGGATTTTTTTTTCTTTAATACGTTAATCAGTGATAATGGTTATAGTCCTCAAGGGAATAATATCTTTTTTGCTGATGATAAAATATTTTTAGAGAGAATTGAGTAGGTGAGCAGGATCTAAAATGTAACACCACAAAGTCTAATAGTGTCTGTTTAGGATGCAAAAATTACAAGATTAATTATAGACATAATGGATCTTTACTGATAATAACATAAAAGTGTAACAGGACTTGGGAATTATTAAAGGGACAGTCTAGGCCAAAATAAACTTTCATGATTCAGATAGAGCATGTAATTTTAAACAATTTTACTTTTATCAGCACTTTTGCTTTGTTCTCTTGGTATTCTTAGTTGAAAGCTTAACTTAGGAGGTTCATATGCTAATTTCTTAGACCTTGAAGTCCACCTCTTTTCAGAATGCATTTTAACACCACTAGAGGGTGTTAGTTCATGTATTTCATATAGATAACACTGTGCTCGTGCACGTGAAGTTATCTGGGAGCAGGCACTGATTGGCTAAACTGCAAGTCTGTCAAAAGAACTGAAATAAAGGGGCAGTTTGCAAAGGCTGAGATACAAGATAATCACAGAGGTTAAAAGTATATTAAGATAACTGTGTTGGTTATGCAAAACTGGGGAATGGGTAATAAAGGGATTATCTATCTTTTTAAACAATAACAATTCTGGTGTAGATTGTCCCTTTAAGTCAAAAGTTGATAAAAAATGCAGTAAACTAGTGCAGCAGGTAAGGTCTGTAGAATGCTTGGTTGCGTAGAAAAAAAAAGGATTAGCACAAGAACAATTAAAGCATACCTACGTAGCCTCAGGAGCAGCTATGTATTATTGGGAGCTAGCTGCACATAAATGCCTCATCAAAGCAAATTTGATAATAGAAGTAAATTGGAAAGTTTATTTTTTAAAGTGCATGCTCTATCTGTATCATTAAAAAAAGCCAGGTTACACATCACTATTTAAGCTTCATCTTACAAGTTGTGTACAGTGCTGGAGGCTGCTGGATAAACTTTTACTAGAAACTTTTCATAGGAGAGCTACTAAATGTTACATAGGCTACAGAAGTAACTTTCCAAGAGAACAAAGACAAATTGATAATAGGAGTAAATTTTAGAAAGTTGCTTAAAATTGCATGCTCTATCTGAATCATGAAAGTTTAATTTTGCCTAGACTGTCCCTTTAATAAAGTGCTTGAGTTGCTTTTGGAGAGAATTGACCCAACTAATTGTATACATTATGCTATAGAAAGGACAGTTGATTCATGGAATAAAGTGCCAATAAAATTATCAGGAGAAAATGCCAGGTGGGAATTCTAGAATGCTTGAAATATGCATATGGATTTTCTCAGAATTAATTAAGCTTACACTTCAGAAAGAAATAAAGCTTATGGGGGTCGATCCGATATAGATCGTAGTTTGCGGCGCAAGCGAGGGAACCCGCGTCGCCCGCAGTTTCAGCTTGCAACTCGAGCTATCCCATATACTGCGCCGTCAGATGCTAAAGTGCCGTAAGTCAGATAAACCAGCGATGTCCAGAAATCTGCGCAACTACAAATTTCTGGTGTCGCCAGTGACTTGCGGCACGTTAGAAACTGCCGGCGCCTACAAAACCTGACTAAAGTCTAAATCACCCACACTGTCTAACACGCCTCCCTAACATAGCCCGACATGTCTAACACGCCTCCCTAACATAGCCCGACACGTCTAACCCTCTATCCGCTATCCCCCCTCACTATCCTAACAATAACAATGTATTAACCCATAAACCGCCGCTACCTAATAAAGTTATTAACCCCTAAATCGCCGCCAGCTATATTAAATCTATAACCCCCTAAAGTGAGCCCCTAACACCGTCGCCATCTACCTTACCTACCCCCTAAAGTGAGCCCCTACCCCGCCGCTATCTATTTTAAAATTATTAACCCCTAATCTAATCCCCCTACACCGCCGCCAGCTATATTAACTATATTAACCCTAATTATATTAGGGTTAATATAGTTAATATCGTTATCATATTATATATATTAACTATATTAACCCTAATTATATTAGGGTTAATATAGTTAATATCGTTATTATATTATATATATATATAAAGTATAATAACCCTATCTAACTCTAACATCCCTAACTAAACTCTTATTAAAATAAATCTAATATTAATATTATTAATTAAAATATTCCTATTTAATTCTAAATACTTACCTATAAAATAAACCCTAAGATAGCTACAATATAATTAATAATTACATTATAGCTATGTTAGGGTTTATATTTATTTTACAGGTAAATTGTTAATTATTTTAACTAGGTATAATAGCTATTAAATAGTTATTACCTATTTAATAGCTACCTAGTTAAAATAATTACCCAATTACCTGTAAAATTAATCCTAACCTAAGTTACAAATACACCTACACTATCAATAAATTAAATAAACTACAAATATCTATCTAAAAATACAATTAAATAAACTAAACTAAATTACAAAAAAAACAAACACTAAATTACAAAAAATAAAAAAAGATTACAAGATTTTTAAGCTAATTACACCTATTCTAAGCCCCCTAATAAAATAATAAACCCCCAAAATAAAAAAAATTCCCTACCCTATTCTAAATTAAAAAAAGTTCAAAGCTCTTTTACCTTACCAGCCCTTAAAAGGGCCTTTTGTGGGGGCATGCCCCAAAGAAAACTGCTCTTTTGCCTGCAAAAAAAAACACAATACCACCCCCCAACATTACAACCCACCACCCACATACATCTAATCTAACCCAAACCCCCCTTAAATAAACCTAAAACTACCCCCCCTGAAGATCTCCCTACCTTGTATTCACCCCGCCGGGCAGAACTCCTCATCCGATCCGGGCGATGTCTTCCAGCAAGCGGCAGTGAAGTCTTCTTTCATCCGGGCGATGTCTTGAAGCAAGCGGCAGAGAGTCTTCTTCCATCGGGCAGCATCTTCCATCAAGCGGCATCTTCAATCTTCTTTCTTCGCTCCTCCGCCACGGAGCATCCATCCGGCACGACGACTTCCCAACGAATGAGGTTCCTTTAAATGACGTCATCCAAGATGGCGTCCGTCGAATTCCGATTGGCTGATAGGATTCTATCAGCCAATCGGAATTAAGGTAGAAAAATCTGATTGGCTGATTGGTTCAGCCAATCGGATTGAACTTGAATCTGATTGGCTGATTCAATCAGCCAATCAGATTTTTCTACCTTAATTCCGATTGGCTGATAGAATCCTATCAGCCAATCGGAATTCGACGGACGCCATCTTGGATGACGTCATTTAAAGGAACCTCATTGATATAGTCAATATTGCAATACAGATATATATATATATATATATATATATATATATATATATATATATATATATATAAACATATTCTATCAAGAGATTTATTGTGTTGGTATCTACCCAGTAAATACAGTTTTTGCTTTACAGATGCTTGAAGGAAATCTGCAAAGAAGATTACAGACAGATTTAATATATCAAGTATCCCAGTTAAATTGTCATATTTTTTTATTCTGTACCTTGCTGCAGGTCATTAGCTATTTATTAAAAAATGGTAAGAAAACAAACTTGTGGGGGAAAAAGTGTCAAAACTTTGTATTTTCTAAGTGATTACCCAGGAGAACAGCTCACTGTATATTGTTAGAACAAACATCTTTATGAATAATTTATTTTTGCAAAGAAAGGTTTGAAACCTTTTGAAGTGTAAATTTGAATAGATATCTGAAATATCACTTTTTTTATTTTAGTATTTTTTTATTTTAGTACTGTCTGTAACACAGTTCCCGAAGCCATTCTCAGTTCCATGGGAATAGGGCATTGTGCAGTAACATTTAAGCACAGTGTCTCTGTAGCTGATCTTTCAGATAGTTGCCACATTGCAGGGCAAATGCATGAATTCAGAGCTTGTCCTGAATAAAAGTTTTGTGGGCTCTTATTTAAGCTTCCTTAAACAGAATTGTAAAGGTTAAAATACTTCCTTGTTATTGAGATAGCAAAACATAATCGCCTAGATTATGAGTGGTGCGCTAACTGTAGCGCAAGTGCAATATAGTTTTTCTTTAGGCTCCCTAAAGTGTCTTCAGCCTCTCTAGCCTCACCAGTTCTTATGTTATTAAATAGTAGAAAGAGCATGCAATTTTATACAACTTTCCAATTGACTTCTATTATCTAATTTGCTTTATGCTTTTAATATCCTTTGTTGAAAAGCATATCTAATTAGGCTCAGTAGCAGCTGATTGGTGGCTGCATTTAGATGCCTTATGTGATTCTATCACCCATGTGCTTTGCTATTTCTTCAACAAAAGATATGTGAAGTATGAAGCAAATTAAATAATAGAAGTAAATTGGAATGTTGTTTAAAATTGTATCTAATTCTATCTAAATCATGAAAGAAACATTTTGGGTTTCATGTCCCTTTAAAATTTGTTACACTTACAATTTGTGCTTTGTATTTTTTCATACGTTACAATTCAGATTGGGTCCTTTAATTTTTATTTAAGCTTTGCTCTTTCTATTTTGTATTTTAATGCATTTAGATTTAGCTTTTTTATGTTTTGAAAGTCTATGTGTTACTTTAACAAATTAGGATCCTATTTTGTATATGTCTGTGTATCATGACAAATTACATTGCTATTTGTTTTATGTAAAAATAAAAACTGACAGTTTCAGAAAGTGGGAGGGACAGGGGAGTTCCCTGGGCTTAAAGGGACAGTCAAGTCCAAAAACAAAACTTTCATGATTTAAATAGGGAATGTAATTTTAAACAACTTTCCAATTTACTTTTATCACCAATTTTGCTTTGTTCTCTTCATATTCTTAGTTGAAAGCTAATTCTAGGAGGTTCATATGCTAATCTCTTAGACTTTAAAGACTGCCTCTCATCTGAATGCATTTTAACCACTAGAGGGCATTAGTTCATGTGTTTCATATAGATAACATTGAGCTCATGCATGTGAACTTACCCTGGAGTGAGCACTCTGGCTAAAATGCAAGTCTGTTAAAAGAACTGAAATAAGGGGGCAGTTTGCAGAGGCTTAGATACAAGGTAGTCACAGAGGTAAAAAGTGTATTTCTATAACAGTGCTGGTTATGCAAAACTGGGGAATGGGTAATAAAGGGATTCACTTTTCTTTTTAAACAACAAAAATTCTGGTGTTGACTGTCCCTTTAACAGAGGAGTTTCCATTGTATCTCTGAATCTCTTTAACAATTTTCATGATATGCTCTAAAAGCATGTTACATAAGTAGGTCTCACCAATGTATCCTGCCAGCAGTATGCAGGTAATGTTTGCTCAAAATTCACAATACATTTATTTAACTGTCAGAAAAGTAATGTATTATAAACTAGAGGCAAATGCAAGTTAAGATTTAGAGCAAACATTTCCATTTAATTTGTATTGGCTGCAAACTGAGAACATAGCAAACCAGTGGTGATTTTGTATAATCAATTACCCAGTGGTAAAAACATACTGTATAAAAAAACTGACCTGGAAGCAGGATGACCTCTTTTCTTTTTCACCATTATGCCTAGACTGATACTAGCTTGTCTAACAGGAACATTTACCAAGCTGCAGGTGGACAAGTTCTCAAGCATAGAATCTCTCTCTGCTAATGTCTGTGCAGTGAGTTGTTCTGGTTGACCTGCACTCTCTGCTTCCCTATGTTTCAGTAGAGTCCCCTCCTATTCTTGCTGTTATTCCACCACATAATTTATGTCATGCCCCAATTTTGCCCCCCCTCCCCCCACTTGAAGCCTTGCCTAGGCTGCCTCTATTGTAGCACCGGCCCTGCACTCATGTCATGCAGCGCAATATTGCCATTTAATTGTCTCTCCTTCATATCTAGAAATGCATGTAGAGAAGTATAGCAAAATCTGCCATTTTAGATTCCTGTGAGGGATCTCGTAATGCTGGAGGAGGATCATTTTATATAATCTCATCTGAGCTGAGAGCTTTAAATCATCAGGCATAAAGAGACATATATACTGTATATCAATAAAACATTTTCTTGATCAAATAATAAATCATTAAAAAATAGATATGTTAGATACTTAATTTAGAATATATGAGTTTAATTGCTCTATAGCTTAATATCAACAGAATAGTTTAAAGCCTTTAGTCAGTCCAGGTGACAGCACCAGGTGAAGCAGTGTTTTGACTACTATAATTTATACAATTTATATATTAATGTCAACTTTGATGTGAAATGATTGGTTTGTAAATATGGAACAACGTCATCTTTTAAAGGGATCGTTATTGGTTGAGATTAAGGCCAATCAAAACAAAATTAAAATAATGATTGTTATCGTTTTTTCCATCTTTGTTTAATGTAATTTTCCTATAAACGTCCTTAGGAATATAATATATATATAATAAGCCTTATATGAGCTTTTTAGAGGAGGCTAACTGCACAAAATAATAAAAGCATGGCTGCAGGCAAGCAATATACAGCGAATCCAGACACACCTGAGGAAGGGGGAGGAGCCCTGAAACGCGTTGTGGGATTAACAAATCTGGCCAGGCAAGCAGTTTAATTGTCTTCAAACAAACTATGCTTTTTATAGATTTGAAGCTTAGTATTATGACTAACTGCTTTCTCTTTTTTTATGCTTGTATAATTATATTGTGATAATAAACCTCTACATTGTAAACAATCCCTGAAATTGGCGCTTTCCGTATTTGATTTATATATATATATATATATATATATATATATATATATACAGGTAGCCCTCAGTTTACGCCGGGTAAGGTTCCAGAAGGAATGGTTGTAAATCGAAACCGTTGTAAATTGAAACCCAGTTTATAATGTAAGTCAATGGGAAGTGAGGGAGTTAGGTTCCAGGCCCCTCTCAACATTGACATAAGTAACACCTAATACATTATTTTTAAAGCTTTGACATGAAGACTTTAAATGCTAAACAGTTAAATGAACAAAAATATTTGCTAACAGCACCTAATAAAATAATTACACAACAGTCGGCATCATCATCAAACTAAGTTTAATAAACAAAAACGTTTTTTTACTTGCATTTTTCTGCAAACAGTTCTCTGCCTTGTTAGCATGTTGGATAATATTGGGTATGCAGTGATTAATAGGCAGTTAGGCATCCTCACCTCAAGCTGCTGGACAGGAAGATAATAGGGAAGTGCCTGCTAGGACTTGTTGCTCGATAAGTCTGTTCTGATCTGTGTACACAGATCAATTTCAGGCTATAAAGCTTGCTTAACTTTGCTGAAACACAAGCGGACAGCTCCACCTACTGGCTATTTTAATTAGTGCAATGTTTTTCAATGCATTTCAATAGCAGTCACATGACTGAAAAAAAAAGGTTGTTATTCTGAAACGGCGCAAATTGAACCGGCGTAAATCGAGGGCCACCTGTATATGTATGTGTATATATTTATTTATATATTTACACACACCTATTTACATACAGTAATATCTATTCTGCTGCAGCCAGCTTAATAACCCAATACCAACTAACATGGCTTCTAAGCAAGTGCTCTAAAAATTAATATATCATTTTTTTACCCCGTATTACTAATTCATTCATCCTTCTCCAGACTGAAAGACAATTTATTTTATTGCTTCGGGGGGAAAAAATCTGTTCAAACAAATTAGTAGAAGTAATATAGATGTACTGTTGATGCCCAGTGATTTATATTGTACATATTGCACTAAATGTGGATTAATGTAGCTGCAAAACAGACTAAAGGGATCATTTATACAAATGTTCACATGCTTGATAAACCTCCTTTTTCAGACCTCTCTTATCCACTAATACAGATGTAGAAAAATTATTATTTTTTATCAGGCACAAAACATTATTAAAAGGAGATTATTCTTCTAAGTTAGTTGAAACCATAGCAAAATATTTAAACTCACAATGATGAAATGACATTCCATAAGCCAGGTATTATGATAGAAAAGGGATTCTTTATTAGGCACCTTCTGCGTATTAAGCATGTCGCCCCGTTAAAGTGAATGAGCCATGAAAAGTGCTGTAGTCCAATAAGACATTTTGCTTCAATCATTCATAAGGGAGTACTATACAGGTATACCCCGCTCATACAGCGGGTTAGGGACCGGAGCCCTGCTGTAAAGTGAAAACCGCCTTAAAGTGAAACAAGGCAGTTTTAGCTTTTTATTCACTTGCCAGTGTGTTTAAAGACTTTAAAAAATGTTTGAACTAACATATATTAGGGGTGCAGTAGTGCTATGTTTAGTTTAACACTAGCACAGCACAGTATTCAATTAGTATTCAATAAATACTGTAACTGTAAAATAGTGACAATTACTGTAGTAAAATTTGCCACACTATAGCACTGAGACACAGATTGCACTGTAATGCTGTAAACAGAGTGAACTGCGCATAACAAAATGGTGCCAGTCACTTTTCTCGCAATCTCACAATTATTACAGCACTGTTTCAAAATCCTTGGAGGCTGAACTTCAGCTCCACAGAGCGCTGTATTAGCGAATCGCTGTAAAGTGAGGTATACCTGTATATGTAATAAGTAATGCTGGAAGGTACTGTCATGAAATTTATCTGCAAACAGCAATTATGTTAAAAATAAAATTAGTTTGTACTAGGTAGATAGTATAGCATTATTTATTGTTACTTTATTTCAAACACATAGGGCTAGATTACAAGTTGAGCGCAAAAAATCGCTTCAGCAAGAGCGATATTTGTGCTCAATTTAATAATAATGTGCACTGGTATTGCAAGTTAGTTGTAATGCGAACGCTACCTCGCATTTGCATTGCACAGAAGTTTTGCGCTCACGAGAGTGTATTTCCATAGGCTCCAATGGGAGCCTCGTTCTCATGCCATCAGACACGACACGAGAACTAGTGCAGTGAAGGAGGTAACTTGCACAGTGATAGGCAGCAAATATATACACTTATATACATATATATATGTGTTAATATGTGTATATAGACATATTAACACATAAATATATATGTATATAAGCGTATAAATACTGTATATATTTACTGGAAACACACAGTTATTATTGTTATTATTATCGGTTATTTGTAGAGCGCCAACAGATTCCGCAGCGCTATACAGTTCCCATAGGCCGCAATGTAAAGGCACTTTTCAGTGTCGTTTTTTTTTCTTCCAAATACCCCACAGCCACCAACTTTAGCCCCCCAAAACTGCCTAGTGCAGTTATTTTATTTAAAAAAAAAAAAAAAGATGCTACATTTTTTTTATTTTTCAAAAGACATTACACAATTATTATTTTTTTGGTGGGGGTGCTGTTGGAGCACATTTAAAAAATTAATTAAAGGTCTGAAATCTGGTTAATTTTTTGAGCTCTAATTGCTACAGGGACATAAATTGCCCATTTACGGGCGCACAATAAATTAGCGCTCTACTTGTAATCTAGCCCATAGTCACTTATCCAGTCTTTTTTTCTAACCTTTGGCAGCTTTAAATAATGCTTCTTAAAGGGACATGATTCATGAAACCCAACATTTTTCTTTCATGATTCAGGTAGCCCTCACAATTTTAATAAACTTCCCAAGTTATTTCTATTTCCAAATGTGCTTCATTCTCTTGGCACTACTGGAAGCTAGCTAAACAAATTGGGTCAGCCAATAACAAGAGGCACATATGCACAGCCACCAATAAGAAGCCAGCTTTCAGTAATGCATTGTTGCTCCTGAGCCTACCCAGCTATGTTTTTCTAGAGATAATACTAAGAGAACAAAGCTAATTATATAAGAGAAGGAAATTAGAAAGTTGTTTAAAAGTGCATAATCTATCTGAATCATGAAGAATTTATGTTGAATTTTATGACTACTGTCCCTTTAAATGCATCAAAGCCACTTTAGCATCTTTGTTACTGGATACTTAAAGAGACACTGAACCAAATTTTTTTCTTTCCGGATTCAGATAGAGCATGACATTTTAAGCAACTTTCTAGTTTACTTCTATTATCAAATTTTCTTCATTCTCTATGTATTTTTATTTGAAATACAAGAATGTAAGTTTAGATGCCGGCCCATTTTTGGTGAACAGCCCGGGTTGTCCTTGCTGATTGGTGGATAAATTCATCCACCAATGAAAAAGTGCTGTCCAGAGTTCTGAATAAAAAAAAAAGCTTAGATGCCTTCTTTTTCAAATAAAGATATCAAGAGAACGAAGAAAAATTGATAATAGGAGTAAATTAGAAAGTTCCTTAAAATTGCATGCTCTATCTGAATCACGAAAGAAAAAATTTGGGTTCAGTGTCCCTTTAAGGTATAACATATCTGGCTAAAGCTTATTTTTGGATATTTGCAATAACTTTTGCTGGCAATGCCTTTTGTTTGTGTAACTATTACAAAAATAAAAGAAAGCATTGTATTATATAATGGTTGCAGTGCTATGCTTTGCACTTGGCAAAATAGTGTATTGCATATTACAAATAGCAGTCATTATCTTGGTTGAAGAATTTGGTTCTATTGGGTATGTCACCCGAGATAACTTCTTTTTCTTTTTCTGAAAGAAGCTTTTGTGAGAAATATTAGCAATAGATTTGCCAGGAAATTGGCCAGTAAAAAATGTGCTTCATTCCACTTAGTGTGAGGAGACTGCTTTGTTGTATCTCATTTTATGCAACCAAGGACAAAACTTAGCAATTTTCCCTATTCTTGAACACTATAAACAGTCTTTTATTGCACATAAGTTGCTTTATATCCTAAGGCAGACTGGAACTGACAACTCCATTTGTAAATTTTAATATGTACTTTCAAATGTCTTTAACCTTTTTTTTTTTTTATTTGCCTCGCTATGAAAAAAACAGAAAGATTAAATGAGATTCATACACAACAGTAAGTCAGATAGGAAACTCATAGCGCCAAACAAATTAGTATAATGTCTATAAACTGGACAAGTAGTCAAATACTCGCATTGTTTATGTTACATAAGTAGATATGACATTCTGGTAGTAATAATGCAAGTTATCACATCATTGCTACCACATATAAAGAGGCCATACAGAATATTGCTTTGCTGACTACTAAGTCATCACCTAAAAGGGATGCACAGTTTTTCATTCTTTTCACAATAGTTCAGTGACTGGCAAGACAAGCCATCTGTGTCCCTATTACTGAACTCTTTGTGTTTTTCCTACATACAGATTGTAGCAGGTCTCACAGTGACCTAAATGCAATAAAATGTGTTTGCTCTGCAAGCTTCTACATTGAGATCCTACAGAGCTGACATGTTCCTGACATTATGCAATTAAGGGACATTTTACATTGAAAGTTCTAAAGCTTAATTAGACATGTTCTCTTTGTTGCTGAGAATGAAAGTCAAATGTTGCACAATATAGTACTCCAGGGCTTTAAAAATACCCATCACCCGGAGTCTTGTTTCATGGCCTTTTAGCCCTGACATAGTCATTGTGGAAAGCTGCCAGGTCATGAGTACTGCATTACACTACCCTTTGCTGTGTGCACTTGAACAGATGCCTTATGTAGCCAGACTACTTCCTACTTCAATTCTCTGCTTGTGGTTCTGTCACAGCAAGAGAAAACGTATAACTCTTGTCTTACCTACCTAAGGAGAAGAGGTTAATTATGTACTTGAGTGGTAGCTATATGTAGTTGGTTCCTGTTAATGACAACATGCTATGCAATTAGTTATATGGCTAAAGCAGGGTAAAAAGGAGGAATTACCAAATATACCTGCAGTCACACCCACACACACATACCACCATACTCTCACCTGCACACATACCCACTTCTGCATGCACTATCACATGCACTATCACATGCATACGATCAGTTACAGATCCAGTGCTTAGAATCAATAGACCCATGTCAGAAAGCCCAGAGATCCAGCTTTACAGAAGTCATCAGTGGGTTAAGGGTTGGCATATGCTTCCTGTTATTTAGTTGCTTCTGGAGCTAGCTAGTTTTATCAAATGCAGCGACCTCCCTGTGCCAAACAATTTCTTCTACTAACACGTTACCTGCTCTACTATCTGCCTACCTCTACCATAGAATCAGCATATAAGATGCATACAAATTGTAAGTAAGTTTTTTTGTATTTGAAATAGCTTCTTTTGCTCATTGAAAGCCCAACCCGTTGTTCTCAAGAACATGCCTGTTCAAATGGACTGAGCCTGCAGTAACAGCCAACTTGCTTATCTTATTTTTCTCTCTATATGTAGACAAAAATCAATACTTAGGTACTGATTTTTTCATTTTGGGTTGTAGTTTCAGTGAGAAACAGCAACCAATTCAACTGCAAAAATAAAGCTAAAGAATCAATTTATAATACATTAAATGCTATGCAGCTAGTATAATAAGCCATTGGGAACACAATTAGGGAAATACATTTTACTGTGCGGTGCCACTTTCAGTGGGATGTGGATAGAAACTTTTATCCACAAATATTATGTCACATTCTTTGAAAGTGGAACTTGGATCTCTGATACAGTTATTGCAAACAGCATAAATACACATATCACTTAAAAGGGCAGTCTACTCCATTGTTTTTTTTAAAAAAAGTTAGATAATCCCTTTATTACCCATTCCCCAGGTTTGCATAACCAACAGTTATATTAATACACTTTTTACTTCTGTGATTACTTTGTATCTAAGCCTCTGCAAACTGCCCCCTTATTTCAGTTCTTTTAACAGACATGCATTTTAGCCAATCAGTGCTGACTCATAAATGACTCCACGGGAGTGAGCACAATGTTATCTATATGGCACATATGGACTAGCGCTGTCTAGATGTAAAACCTGTCAAAATACAGAGGCGGCCTTCAAGAGCTTAGAAAGTAGAATATGATCCAACTGTGATTTGGCTTTCAACAAAGATTACCAAGAGAACAAAGCATATTTGATAATAAAAGTTATTGAAAAGTTGTTTAAAATTGCATGATCTATCTGAATCATGAAAGTTTATTTTTGACTGCCCCTTTAAAAAATTGCAATCATTTGGAATTTTACAGCAGGGTACATAAATGAAAGTAACAACCTGATATCCTGGAGTATATACCATCATTTTTTTCCCACTGGAATTAGATATGAATATAACATAGTTGTCTTGTGAGTGTTTGTAAATTGTACACCAAGTAAAATCACTTCAAGAAACAGTAAACACTGAGGGCCCCATTACATATGCAGCGTCAGCCGCAAAAGCCGTTTTTTGCGCTGTTTTGGTATCCTATATACAGTGCCACATATAAATGCGGCACATATATTTCACCTCTCACCCGCAATTTTTACTCCCTTAAGCTAACATGGGACCGCGTCGTAAATCGGTATCCGATATTCAGCGCAAGGACTTACGTGGTGAAAATGGAGAAATCTTACTCCATTTTTACCTCGCCACACAAGGCAGCCGCAGCAAGCCTTGTGCTGAGTATCAGAGCACCGTAAACTAACACCTAACGCACGCGCAATATCTATCTACCTGTCAACCGCAATCACCCACCGCAATAAATAATAAAGTGTATTAACCCCTATATCCTCCATCAAACCCACACCGCAAGTAATAACTAAATTATTAATTCCTAAATCCGCCAACCCCAACATCACAAACTACCTATTAAAACTATTAACCCCTAATCTGCCATTAACCCACAACGCAAACTACCTATCAAAGTATTAACCCCTAAATCGCCAAAGCCCACAACGCAAATAAATAAATTACTAAGCCCCCTAACCTAACACCCCCTAAATGTACCCAAATTACCTAAATTACAAAATACTAAAGTTACTATTAACCCCTTAATGACCACAGCACTTTTCCATTTTCTGTCCGTTTGGGACCAAGGCTATTTTTACATTTTTTAGGTGTTTGTGTTTAGCTGTAATTTTCCTCTTACTCATTTACTGTACCCACACATATTATATACCGTTTTTCTCGCCATTAAATGGACTTTCTAAAGATACCATTATTATCATCATATCTTATAATTTACTATAATTTTTTTATAAAATATGGGGAAAAATGGGAAAAAAACACACTTTTTCTAACTTTGACCCCCAAAATCTGTTACATATCTATAACCACCAAAAAACACCCATGCTAAATAGTTTCTAAATTTTGTCCTGAGTTTAGAAATACCAAATGTTTACATGTTCTTTGCTTTTTTGTAAACTATAGGGCCATAAATACAAGTAGCACTTTGCTATTTCCAAACCATTTCTTTTCAAAATTAGAGCTAGTTACATTAGAACACTGATATCTTTCAGGAATCTCTGAATATCCATTGACATGTATATATTTTTTTTAGTAGACAACCCAAAGTATTGATCTAGGCCCATTTTGGTATATTTCATGCCACCATTTCACCGCCAAATGCGATCAAATACAAAAAATCATTCACTTTTTCACAAATTTTTTCACAAACTTTTGGTTTCTAACTTAAATGATTTACAAACAGCTTGTGCAATTATGGCATAAATGGTTGTAAATTCTTTTCTGGGATCCCCTTTGTTCAGAAATAGCAGATATATATGACTTTGGCGTTGCTTTTTGGTAATTAGAAGGCCGCTAAATGCCACTGCGCACCACACGTGTATTATGCCCAGCAGTGAAGGGGTTAATTAGGGAGCATGTAGGGAGCTTTTTGGGGTAGTTTTAGCTTTAGTGTAGTGTAGTAGACAACCCCAAGTATTGATCTAGGCCAATTTTGGTATATTTCATGCCACCATTTCACCGCCAAATGCGATCAAACTAAAAAAAAAACGTAAAATTTTTCTGAATTTTAGGTTTCTCACTGAAATTATTTACAAACAGCTTGTGCAATTATGGCACAAATGGTTGTAAATGCTTCTCTGGGATCCCCTTTGTTCAGAAATAGCAGACATATATGGCTGTGGCATTGCTTTTTGGTAATTATAAGGTCTCTAAATGCCGCTGCGCATCACACGTGAATTATGGCTAGCAGTGAAGGGGTTAATTATGTAGCTTGCAGGGTTAATTTTATCTTTAGTGTAGAGCTCAGCCTCCCACCTGAAACATCAGACCCCCTGATCCCTCCCAAACAGCTCTCTTCCCTCCCCCACCGCACAATTGTCCCCGCCATCTTAAGTACTGGCAGAAACTCTGCCAGTACTAAAATAAAAGGTATTTGGCCTTTTTTTTTTTTAAAGCATATTTACATATGCTGATGTATAGGATCCCCCCTTAGACCCCAACCTCACTGATCCCCCACCTAACAGCTCTCTAACCCTTCCCCTCTACCTTAATGGGCGCCATCTTGGGTACTGGCAGCTGTCTGCCAGTACCCAGTTTAGTAAAAAATTTGCCTTTTTTTTTTAAAAAAAAGCCCTTTTCTGTAGTGTAGCTTTCCCTTCCACCAAGACCAACCCCTTCCAGATCCCTTAGATTCAATTTTTAATGCTTAAAAAATAATTGTTTTTTTTACTTTTAACTTTATTTTTTTTCTGTAGTGTAGCGGTTCCCACCCGCTCCCGCCCCGTGCACGCGCCCGCCCCCGATCCCGCCCCCCTCCACTCCACACAGAGCATCGATGGCCGCCCACCCGCCTCCCACGTAAGCTCCCACCCACCAACGATACCAGCCATCGATGTCCGGTACAGAGAGGGCCACAGAGTGGCTCTCTCTGCATCGGATGGCCAAGGGGGGTTATTGCAGGATGCCTCCATATCGAGGCATCACTGCAATAACCGGAAAGCAGCTGGAAGCGAGCAGGATCGCTTCCAGCTGCTTTCCAGACCAAGGACGTACGCCACACGTCCTCGGTCATTAACTGTATTTTTTTTGAGGACGTGTGGCGTACGTCCTTGGTCGTTAAGGGGTTAAAATAAAAAAAATTAACACTACTTTAAAAATAAAAATAAACTAAGTATAAATTAAAGGGACAGTCTAGTCAAAATTAAAATGGTTATTTTCTGTAATTGTAGCTTAAAGGGACAGTCTACACCAGAATTTTAATTTTGACTTAGTTTATTTTTATTTTTAAAGTAGTGTTAGATTTTTTTATTTTAATAGCAACTTTAGTATTTTGTAATTTAGGTAGTTTGGGTTCATTTAGGGGGTGTTGAGTTAGGGGGTGTTAGGTTTATTGTGTTGTGGGCTTTGGAAGTTTAGGGGTTAATACTTTTATAGGTTTATTGCGTTGTGGACTTTGGCGGTTTAGGGGTTAATACTTTAATAGGTAGTTTGCATTGTGGGTTAATGGCGGATTAGGGGTTAATAGTTAGGCATATTGCGTTGTGAAGGGTTGTCGTTTAAGGGCTTAATACATTTATTATTAGTTGTGAGAGGGGGGTATTGCGGATATAAGGGGTTTTACGTGTCTGGCTTATTTTTGGGAGGCGTGTAAGACTTTTACAGGAGATTATATATATATATATATATATATATTTTTTTTTTTCTTAGGCGCTGGCAGTTTTTAAAATGCCGTCAGTCACTAGCAACTCCAAAAAATTGTATTTATGCTTATTTCTGGACATCGCTAGTTTAACAGACTTACGGCACTTTATGAGCTGCCGGCGGGGTTTATTGGATACCCCGATGTGCGAGGTGAAATTACGGGCGGCGCGAGTTGCAGCTCTTGTGCTGAAGCCTGCGCCGTATATGTAATCTCGCCCTGAGATTGTAATGTAAAATCCTTAATTGTACATAGTAAAACACCTTTGTGATATACTTTCATGATATATTTTGCCCCTGTAAGTCTGAAATGTGTGGATTCCCCAGTACTGAAAACTGATAGAGCTAGGGTTGCCACCCGTCCCTTAAAATACAGAACACTTATAAGTTACACATGCTGCAGGGTGTGCAGGGAGGAATATGAATAGTGCTGTCCAGACACACAATACATGTTCCTCCCTGCATACCCTGCAGCATGTGTAACTCATAAGTGTTCAGGAAAACATGGCTGAGGTGGCAACCCTAGATAGAGCACATGGCAGCCTCATATCTGTCCTTTAAGGGATGTGAAACCCAACAAATGTCTTTTTTGATTCCTACAGAGCATACAATTGTTAAAAAGACAAAAGTTTCCAATTTACTCCTATTTTCAAATTTGCTTTGTTCCCATGGCATTCTATGCTGATGAGAGACCTAGGTAACTGTCTGGCACTTTACAGGAAATAGTGCTGCCATCTAGTGCCCTTGCAAGTAGATAACTTTATTGAAAAACTGCTGCATTATAGTGCTCTAGACCCGTGCATGCACCTGAGCTTATGTCACTGCTTTCCAACAAATCATACCAAGAGAACAAAGAAAATGTGATAATAGAAGTAAATTAGAAAGTTGATTAAATTACAGGCTCTATCTGAATCATAAAATAAATATTGTGTCATGTCCCTTGAATATGCAGATTGGTATTTTATAATTTCTGCTAAAGCCAAATAATGGAGATTTTGTGAGCTCACAAGTCCTGTGATCTCCAGACTTAAAGGGACAGTCTACACTTAAAATACACTAAAAAGATAAATAACGCCTTTACTACCCATTCCCCAGCTTTGCACAATCAACATTGTTATATTAATATTCTTTATAACATTTAAACCTCTAAATTTCTGACTGTTACTAAGCCACTACAGACAGCCTCTTATCACATGCTTTTTTTATTTGCTTTTCACAACAGGAGACTGCTAGTTCATGTAGGCCATATAGATAACATTATGCTCACGCCCAGGGAGTTATTTAAGATTTAGCACAACACAGTACTTAAAGGGACACTAAACCCAAATTTTTTTCTTTTGTGATTCAGATAGAGCATGAAAATTTAAGCAACTTTCTAATTTACTCCTATTATCAAATTTTCTTCATTCTCTTGGTATCTTTATTTGAAATGCAAGAATGTAAGTTTAGCTGCCGGCCCATTTTTGGTGAACAACCTGGGTTGTCCTTGCTGATTGGTGGATACATTCATCCACCAATAAAAAAGTGCTGTCCAGAGTTCTATATATAAAAAAAAAAGCTTAGATGCCTTCTGTTTCAAATAAAGATAGCAAGAGAACGAAGAAAAATTGATAATAGGAGTAAATTAGAAAGTTGCTTAAAATTGCATGCTCTATCTGAATCACAAAAGAAAAAATTTGGGTACAGTGTCCCTTTAAGGACTGTGTTGTGCTAAATCTTAAATAACTCATCGGGCGTGAGCATAATGTTATCTATATGGCCTACATGAACTAGCAGTCTCCTGTTGTGAAAAGCAAATAAAAAATTAATATAACCGTGTTGGTTGTGCTAAACTGGGGAATGGGTAATAAAGGTATTACCTATCTTTTTAAAAAATAAAAAATATATTGTAGACTGTCCCTTTAAAGGGACATGAAACCCAGTTTTTTTCTTTCATTATTCAAATAGAGCATGTGATTTTAAATAACTTTCCAATTAACTTATTATCTTATTTGTTTTGTTCTCTTGGTATCCTTTTTGAAAAGGATAGCTAGGTAGGCTCAGGAGCTGCTGATTGATGGCTGCACATATATGCCTCATGATATTGGCTCACCCAAAGCAGTCAGCTAGTGCATTGCAGAGAATAAAGCACATTAGATACTAAAAGTAAATTGGAACATTTCTTTATTTTAAATTGTAATCTCTATAAGTATCATTAAATTGTTTAGGTTTCATGTCCCTTTAAGTTCACATTGGCTCCTTCAGATAAGGTGCTGTGTAGAGTTGACCATTTAATACTATTGCAGCATACTAGGTGTTAACCTGTTCTAATAATGTTCAGACTCAGCTGATGTTAATCTATTGGACGACTGCAGGAAAATGTTGTAATTACAAGGTTTTTACTGTCTCTTTAACAATTATACAATGATCTGGTGGAAATTAAAGTAAAATCATTTGTATATTTTATATATGTCAAATGTTTTATTTGATACTTTTTTTTTTTCTTGTTGCATATATTTTCATAACTTATTTTTTGCTTCTTTTCATTAATTACAGTTTTCCTTTAGTTTTGTTTCTAAGATACAATACTCTTATTAAGGAAAAAAACATTTTTTTTGACATTGGTATAGATTCTGTTTTCACAAAACTAAAATCAATGTCCAAATAGCTGTTAGCTCCATTTTGTTTCCAGCTTATCTAGCGCACCATTAACCAACATTTAAAAGCCATGTCCAGCACGGCTGTTTTGGATTCATATATCTTGTAAAGTGTTTGAATCCAATCAATAGGGTTGATCATGCATTGCAGTGGGAAAAAAAAAACTGCTTTTGTTTGGTAACTGTAGAGAATGTTTTTGTCAGCAAATATAAGCATAGCAGTTATCTAAAATGAAAGGGCAATTAGATAAGTTGAGACGGAAAGGGGGTCATAAGAAGCATTTAGACTCTGAATTTACTTTATTTTTATCTCAGCTATAGACAATAAATCCCTGATCAAGTTATAGATACATTTCCTTATGGGTACTTAATTGTATATAATAATGCAATAATAAAACTCAGTAATACCTCAGATCCTTTTATTATTGCACAAATGTTTGTGGGTAAATATATGTCAGTGAGCCAATCAGGAGCAGTATGCAAACGTGGCCACCAATCAGTGGCCTTTTTCTTATTCAGGACTGGATGAGCAGTGTGGGAGTTTTTTTTTAAAAGATAGATAACAGCTTTACTACCCATTCCACTGCTTTGCACAACCAACATTGTATTAAATGTGATAAAGCAGTGGTAAGGATATGTGATCTTCAGGAATCCAGAAGTAAAAATCCTTGGAAGAAAAGGAAATAACAACAAATAGTGAAGTCCTGCATACACAGATTATAAAAAATAAAAAAGAGGTGGAAGTATCTACTCATACTCTTAGGAGCTATAACTTAGCTCTCAGTAAATCGGCTCATGTGGTAAAGAGGTAAAGATGGATCAAGGGACATCAAAGTTCGTAAAAAGCAATTTATTACTCCAGTAAAATCACTCAGGATAAGGGAACAATTGTAAAACACAAAGCCGACTGTAGAATCACCCAACTTCCTTGTGACATCAGAGTCCCAACAGTCCAATCAGATCCGACGTACGTTTCACTGGTCGTAGCCAGCTTTTTCAAATTTGTTTTTATTTTTTAACATTGTTATATTAATATACTTTATATCCTTCAAACCTCTACATTTCTGTCTGTTTATAACCCTCTGCAGGCCACCCTGTTATCTCATTGCATTTTATCAGTTTTTCACAGCCAGACAGTGATAGTTCATGTGTGCCGTAAAGACAACATTGTGCTCACTCCTGTGAAGTTATGCAGGAACTAGTACTGATTGGCTAAAATTCCTGCTTTTTCAAATAAAGATACCAAGAGAAAAATGATAATAGGAGTAAGTTAGAAAGTCACTTAGAATTGCATGCTCTATCTGAATCATGAAAGAAAAAACATGAGTTCAGTATCCCTTTAAGTATACATTTAAACTTTTTTTATCCTTAAAGGGACATTAAACCCAAAATGTTTCTCTCATTATTTTGAGAATACTATTTTAAAAAAAGTTTCCAATTTACTTCTATTAAATTTATTTGCTTTGTTCTCATGTTATCTTTTGTTGAAGGGATACCTAGGTAGGTAGCATGCACATGCCTGAAGCACTACATGACAGGAAATAGTGCTGCCATCTAGTGTTCCCGCTAATGTATAACATTGTTGCAAAACTGCTGCCATATAGTGCTGTAGACACGTACTCATAAGCTTATATCCTAACTTTTCAACAAAGGATAACACGAAACAAAGAAAATTTGATAACAGAAGTAAATTAGAAAGTTTTTTTAAATGTTATGCTCTATCGGAATCATGAAAGAAAAAACTTGGGTTTTATGTCCCTTTAAAGAGACACAAGAATATGTTCAATAATAAAATGCTTAAACACGTTAGTATGTCCTTTGAACTTGCTACTACTTAGTTTAATTTTGTAGATTTCTCTGCTATTGACAGAAACATTAATTTTCTCTCTATGAGTTTTGCTCTAAGTAGTTTTGACTGATCTAAAGTAAGCTCTAAAAAAAACCACGAGAACCTGTCTATTGCTTTGCTAGAAAGCCTTGGTTTAGGTAGAATATTCCTGCAAAACAAACCAGTTCTTTTTATTTTAATGGAAATTACATTATCCTTTGAAGAAGACATTTCTAAAAATGGGGATTTTAATTTAGCCAAAGCTTAAAAATCAGTAGTATACAATTTGTTCGTCAGAGACCAAAATTTTTGTTATAGCCTCGGAGCAGGGGCCAATTGGCTCCCTGCAGATGCACCACAACTCAGGCTTTTTGAAACAGCCCGTGTCTTCTAAAGAGATGTGCAGTCAGAAGGTATTCTTATCTAAGCATATATCATAAATTAATCACATCATTGCTAAAGATCTGTATACAAAATAAAGGTTTTAAAAGTGTTTAAACTGTCATTCTGTTAGAAAAATACAAATTGTTTTACAATCAAGTGAAGGATTACCCCCAAAAAATATATTGCACATGTTTATCTTATCTTCTTTGCTGTAGACAATTAGGGATAGATACAAATTAGTTGATTCACTGTTAAAGCCACAGTGTGTAGAATATTGAAGTTTCTGAATCCTGTAGAATGAACTTTATCCTTTTGAGAAAAATATAAGGTTTAAATTATGGGAAAAATGTAGAAAAAAAAAAGAAAGCAAAAGTGCATTTCAATTTTATTGTCAACTACGCGTAATTAGACATTTTGTGGCGAATTAAATGTTAAGGTTAATGTTCCTTTAAAGGTTGATATTTGCATATCCCAAAATTAAATTTACCTTTAGTGAGGGCCTTGTAAAAAAAATACAATTAACACTTAGGGCTCCATGTATGAAGCAGCGTAAGCAAGCCAGCTTCCCGCAATGTAAGAAGCAGTGGTCATCAATCCGCTGCTTCTCACACTCAGAAATCCCCCCAAGCTCGCTTGCTCAGGGTGATTGACAGGCTCTTCTCTCACGGGATTGGTCATGCTAGATAAGGGGTTGGCTTTACCCGCACACTTGAGCATGGAATAATACATATGGGCAGTGGACGAACAGAATCCCCTTCCTGTATGCTGCGAAGGCAAGCGGACAACCTCTCAAGAGAAGCTTGTCAGCTCACCTTTTAATACATGGTGGCCTTAATTTCATATCTATGTAGGGTAAAATCTTTTTGACTGCCTGACAATGAGACACCCCTATGGGCACCATGTACTAAGTGCTGTGTGGACAAGTTTCTCAACTTGAAAACCTGTCCAAATGGCTGAACGTCCACTGCCTGTATGTAATATTACACACTCACTTGAGTATGTTATGCTGCCTCTTCTCTTGTGTAACCAATTGCGTAAGAGAAGGTCATGTCAATCACCCCAAGAGAGTGTGTATCCAGTAATGCACACGAGCACACCTTATTGTATTGTATTGAGTACTTGTAAAGCGCGGCTAATCACCAGTAAGGGTCTCAAGGCGCTGCTCATTTTATCGACCTCGGAAGTATGAAAGGCTGAGTGGATCTCGCCGGGGATCGAACCTGCAACCCTTGGGTTGCTACTGCGCTCAGCCACAGTGGCTTAGCATGCTGAGCTATCTGTCCAGCTTCCTTAAAGGGAACAGTGCATTTAATATGCATAAATATAACTGAAATAAATATTGTAATATATTATTATGTTCTGTTATACATATGTTCAAGTGTTAACACTTTACGTCAAGTCTCCAAAAGCGCAACATTTTTCAAAGCTATTTTTTGTTGAGCTGGAGTTCAACATGTAACTCACCACTTGTAATATAAGTGCTAAAAGTGCTCCCTGCGTTATCCTTTAAAAGCATGCCCAAGAAAATGTGGGATTGTTTAAATCCTTTTGTAAATGTTTTATTTTTTTTGGTGGCCCGTATGGGGAGAGAAACCCTTGTAAATGTTTTTACCATGTACATGTAATACCAGATTGTGCTCTCTCTTTAGCGCATGTCAGACTAAATACAAACAGAGAGAAGGGCACTCACAGGAACGAACAACCAGCTCAATACCATTGTTAGCTTGTTCTATGGCGATTTACCACCTGGGTGCTACTTCTTTTAGCCCAGTAATGCTTTTCACAGAGTAGAACTTTCCTTTAGTATATCAGTCTGATCCCGCCTATTATGGTCAGTCCAGTGCTGAAATACCAGGCAATTCCTCTCTGAAGTATACAAAGAGAACAGAGCCGTAATGGAGCGCAGCATCTGACTTACCAGGTCCCCCGGCGTGTAGCATGTTTCTTCGGCAGCGCAATAGAGAGTGGGTGGGACAACATCCCTGTAGGATCCGGATGTGACGTCGGCGCCTCCAACAAGCGTGTCTACACTGCACGCCAAAATACAAACATGGAGTCCAAAGAATGAAGCAGGAAGCGCACAGACCAACTCCGATAGGGTAAAATCTTCAAATCTTTATTTCAGAAATTAAAACCAAGCCATCAATCCTCCGGTCAGAGTAAAAACATCATATAGTAATCCAGATGAGTGAACAGGATGATGATGATGATGATGATACTATTGGGTTATAATATATGCTCACAGAAGATATGGAGCTCTTATAAATATATCCTATTACATAGGAAATATTTCTTTTTATGATATTCTTGTACCAGAATCTACTCATTATTTGGATTAATAGATACTATGTTTTCATGAAGTCTGTATTTTCTGGTGCCTATTGATACTTGTGAGAGAGTATATGTAGAATCATAACATAACAATTATTTTGAATGTATATTTGAGGTATCAATATTTACCACGATTTGTATTGTTAAGTGCTCAATTGAATCCAGGTGTGCTAAGGGTGGATGAGCAGGAGCTCCGGTATGCAGTGATCAAGTGCGCAGTCGCACGAAACGCATATGCGAGGAGCTCCTGTTCACTCACCTGGATTACTATATGATGTTTTTACCCTGACCGGAGGATTGATGGCTTGGTTTTAATTTCTGAAATAAAGATTTGAAGATTTTACCGTATCGGAGTTGGTCTGTGCGCTTCCTGCTTCCTTCTTTGACTTCCTCTCTGAACAAGGAACACAGAAACCCCAGACAATCGTTTCAACCTTCATTGGGCCTCGTCAGTGAGGTGTAGCCATATTCCTCTAAGCACACTGAGCAAGCAGTTCACGTCTGGTTTCCCCTTTTTCCCATAGGGAGACTAAATACAAACAGAAAGAAGTGCACTCACAGGAATGTACAACCAGCTCAATATCATTGTTAGTCTATTCTATGGCGATTTACCACCTGGGTGCAGCTTCTTTTAGCCCAGTATTGCTTTTCACAGAGAAGAACTTTCCTGTAGTATATCAGTCTGATCCCGCCTATTACGGTCAGTTCAGTGCAGAAATACCAGGCAATTCCACTCTGAACAAGGAACACAGCAACCCCAGACGTTCGTTTAAGCCTTCATAGGGCCTCGTCAGTGAGGTGTAGCCATATTCCTCTAAGCACACTG